>NC_137787.1:15258419-15488419 GCF_963383645.1 Muscardinus avellanarius | reverse complement strand
CTCCAGCCAACCAGCTAGATGGTTCCAGAGCTGAGCTTTAACTCCAAAGCCCTCTCTCTAAACAGCCAAGTAATGTTACCTCCCTGAAGAGAAAACAAAAACACATACACAGGCACCAGTTAGACTGGCTTTGTCCACTTTTAAAGTTGACATGACTTTATATAGAGATTATAAAGATTTAACCATCTTTATAACTAGAAGCTTTAGCTCATAAAGCTCCCTCCACCTCCCTTAATACCGAAAGTTTCTAAGCCAATCATAAAAATAACAGAAGAGACCCCAAAGTTTTACAGTTTTGAGATTAAAGTAGAACAAGAAAATAATGGCATTAGCATCAAATATCCCTGAATCATGAAACTAAGATGGGTGGAAAAGGCTTTAAGCAAAGTTTGTTAGATGGACAATTTCTTGCTATTAAAGGAAAATATCTGAAGTCATTTAGGCAGACTGATCAAACATAGGCTCTTATCTCTTTTCATACAAATGAGAAAAAAGAGGAAACTTACTTAGAAAAAAAATTACCCCACCACCAATGGTCTAAAATGTTTGTTAGAGGAGAAATTGCTACTTATTTTGAGATAACTAATCAGGCTCTCTTTGGGTAGGAAACAGAAATGGGATGAGTGGCTATAAGGAGAGGAAGAAGGTTCTATTGTTACCTATGAGCAGGAACCAACCATCTTATCCTTCTCCAGGGAGAGTGTACTTCTTAAAAGATCTATACAAACTGGTACGAAGCAGATCGTTCCAACTGTTTGTATCTTCCTCTGTGTTTTTTTTTTAATTTATTAAAGGAGCACATTTCAAAACTTCTCAGTAAAAATAACAATAATAGTAGCAATGCTGTGTAGACTGAGAATACCTAGAATTGTAGTAAATGTGGTATGCTTGAAGAAAACCTTAGAAGTCCTAGGATGAGACAGGCATGGCAGCACAGACCTGTAATCCCAGTCCTTGGAAGACTGAGACAGGAAGATCACAGATTCAGAGCCAGCCTCAGCAACTTAGGGAGGCTCTCAGCAACGTAGTGAAACCTTGTCCCATATAAAAAATAAAATAGGGCTGGGGGTATAGCTCAGAGGTAGAATGTCCTTGGGTTCCATACCCATACACACATGTGCACACACACATGCATGTGTGTGCATATACACATACACACACTCCTAGGATGGCAGGTCAGTTATTCCTGTTGAGGTAAAAATTGTATGCTCAAGTTCAGAAAAACAATGTGGAAAATGCGTCGTGACTAAGACAAGGTAGAGAGACCAGCTCCGAAAGGTACTTAATAATGAGCACGGTCCTGCTGACCTTCAAAAGGTGGAGTGGACAGCAGGAAGGTGGGCAAAGGAGGTCTTTGTTCAAACTTCAGCAGAATGTGGAATTGTGAAATTGCAACCCAATTAGCTCACATCTCTGTTGCCACAGGCTGAACAATGCACTTTTTTTTTTTTTTTTTGCAGTACTGGGTGTTAAATCCAGGGGCATTCTACCTCTGAGATACACCCCCAGCCCTATTTTTTATTCTTTATTTTAAAACAAGGTCTCACGAAGTTGAGAAGGGCTTCACTAAGTAGCTGAGGCTATCTGAGAACCTGCAATACTCCTGTCTCAGCCTCCCAAATGCTGGGAGCCACCATGCCCAGCTACAATGGCACTTTTTTCTTTTCTTTTTTTTTTTTTGCAGTACTAGTGATGGAACCTAGGGGCATTCTACCTCTGAGATACACCTTCAGCCCTATTATTTATTCTTTATTTTGAAACAGGGTCTCACTGAGTTGCAAAAGGCCTAAGTAGCTGAGGCTGGCCATGAATCGCGATCCTCCTGTCTCAGCCTCCCAAATGCTGGGATTACAAGCGTGCGCCACCATGCCTGACTCAATGGCACTTTTTAAAGAGGAAGAGGAGGAGGAGGAGGAGGAGGAGGAGGAGGAGGAGGAGGAGAAAAAACTGTAATGAGGGTGACATACAGCTAAACATATAGACCTCCCAACTGATAACCAGGTTTCTGATCCTCAATTTAGGTCCCACCCTGACTCTGTCACGACAGAAAAGTCAAACAGTGGCTCATCACACATCCCAAGCCCTCCAAGTTAGCAGCTGCAGGTCAGCACTGAGAGCAGAGAGTCAGAACTACCGACTAATCTCACCTTGTGTGGGGCTGGGGGCCTAACCCCACAAAGCCAGGATTTCCATCCTTCCTGTTTTCAAATCCACTGGTACCGGACTACGGAAAGTTAGAAAAGACTACAACTTTTCAGATCAAATGAAATGTGGGGGAGTTTTTCAAGAAGGGACCTTAGAGGCCACGTCTATAAATCATGTTTGCATGTCCACCGCAACAATTATATTTAGGAAAAGTGGAGTGGGGAGCTCCACTTCTAGTTAGTGGAAGTAAAAAACCACCTTAAACTAGCAACTGACAGGATCCAGGCTTAAAACTTATATATGTAAAACCATGAGTTAAATGAAAGACCTAGTGAGGAAATATTCATAAAGAAACAATAGCAGAAAGGAAACTTGCCTCTGAATGGCCGGGCATAGAAAAGGTCAGCACAGAGCCTGAGCCACACCTACAAAAGCTGCCAGGGGCTCCGGGCATGAATGGCGAAGATTGTATCTTTAGCACATGTTGGTGTACAACTTCCTGAAATGCTTCTGAGACTATTTTCTGTCTTTATGTGTATAGTATACAATGCTAGGCTTCTGACGGCACAACAAAACTACAGTCTCTTTAGTCTTGGAATTGATTGTGTTAGATGAGCCATCCATCAGACATGTAAGATGCTTATCCAATACCATTCTAAATTACTTTAACCAATATATACTGATGCATAATTGTAGTTCAGAATCATATTTCTTTTTTTGGTATTGTGGATTGAACCCAGGGGCATATTACCTCTGAGCCACACCCCTAGCACTTTTTATTTTTTATTTTAGAACAGGGTCTCATTAGGTTACTGAGGATCTTACTAAATTGCTAAGAATGGCCCCAAATCTACTATCCTCCTTTCTAAGCCCCCAAGTACTGGGATTACAGGCATGCACCTGGCCATATCTAACTTTGGGTACTTCTTAAAAATTATTTTGAAAATCTGGCTATTTATTTATTTATACTGGGATTGAACCTAGAGGCTTTCTACCTCCAAGCTACACCCCGAGCCCCAATTTTTATTTATTTGGAAACAGGGTCTCCTGAGGTTTCTTTTTTTATTAATTTTTTATTGGTGGATTGTATTCATACATCATAATGGGATAAAAAACTTGTGTAGACATACATGCACACAACGCCCAGTTAGCCCCTACCCCATCCCCACCCCATCCCCTCCCTGTCCCTCCTTCCCATGTTTGGCTTAGTGGTTGACATCTATATGTTTGTTTAAGTACACCACGTGCTTTAGAGAGTTTCCTTCTTCCCCCGAGCCTCCGCTATGTTTCCAAGGCTGGCTTTGAACCTGAGAGCCTCCTGTCTCAGCCTCCCAAGGACTGGGATTACAAGCATGTGCCACCCTGCCCAGCTTAAAATCTGGCATTTTTCAAGACCTCAACTGTTTTTCTTTGAAGTTTCAATGAGTTGGGAGCTTTTTCCTGTTTTGTTTTAAACCCTCGCATTATACACAATTTACTTACATATTTTCTGAACTTTTATAAATGATGATGACTCTGAAGTTAAATTTGAATACTTTATTTGCCTTCACTAGTCTGAGTGTACCAGAAATTTCCATTTCTAATGCTGACTGGCCAAGGACAGATGCAAATAGCTTAAGAGAACTGTCTTTCTACTAAACAGAGACTGTATCACATTACAGAAAGAGAGCCAAAGGAATAGCAAACCTTTGACCTCCGGAAAAACGAAAATAAAAATATGGACTTGCATCTATTTTAAACACTAGAGAAACTACATAACTTTCTAGCAAACATGTCTGCCTAGTTAAAAAGAAACTAGACTGGTTCCAACTGAGTAAGTTACCACATGCTTTTGTTCTGGAAAGTGTTAAGCCCAAACAACACCAAAGTATGTGGTGAGAAATTGATGACCACATTCTGGTGTTTGATAGACACAAAGGATTGTTGTATGTGTGGTCCTGGGAGGGGGGGTTAACTCAGGAGCGCTCTACCTCTGAGCTGTACCCCCAGCCCTGTTTTTATTTATTATTTATTTATTTATTTACTTATTTATTTATTTTGCAGTACTGGGGGTGAAACCCAGGAGCTTTTCTACCTCTGGACTATATTCGCAGACCTCTTTTATACTTTATTTGGAAACAGGGTCTCACTAAGTTGTTAAAAGCCTCACTCAGTAGCTGAGGCTGGCTTCAAACCTGTGCAATCCTCCTGTCTCAGCCTCCTACGTGCTGGGATTAAAGCATGCACCACCATGCCCGGCCAAAGGATTGTTTTTGTATCATTTTAGTTGTAAATAAAATAAATAAAATAAACTGTATTCTCCTCTTTAATTTTCTTACTACCAGAAGTTACCTTTATGATTTCAGTATTTAGAATATGTGTCTATTCACATAATTCTAAATATGTGTATCATAATTCTATACATATAAGTATGTGTATTATACATACATGTATCATACATATATACACATATGCAAACACACACACACACATATATGTTTGTATTGTTAAGTTGTAAACTTTCTTTTGGGGGCTCCAATAACTTGAAATAATGTTCTTACTTTTATAACATTTAAAGAAAAACATTAGTAGTTTAAACATTACAATAGGTCTCTCAAGAAATAATTTTAGGTGGTTTTCATTTTCTTCTTTACTTGTGAGGTTTATTCCCATATTTTCTATAATAATTTTGTGTTACATAATTTTTTAAACCTTAAGCTAAGAGCACAGGGGAAATATAGATTTACTGTCTACTCTGACACAGGAAGAGGACTGGGCCTCCCTGAACACCCCACGGCTAGAGGCAGAGAACTTGCTCAGGATGTGGTCCCAACATACCCCACCCAAGGATGCCTTTGCTGATAGTGGGTTTAAGTCAAAAAAATGCCCAGGACCCGTGAGCATGCCGTCATCAGACTAAACAGGTAGTTTACACTGATTCTTCCCACACAGTTAGAGATGACCATAAGCACAGAAGTGGACCAGGCTAACACGGAGCTCCAAGGATGCACATCCCTGTCTTGCCACTGGCTGTGCAGCAGCTGCCAGACAGCACAACCCTGGGGCCCAGGGAAGCAGGTCCAGGAGAGTGCCTCTGCCTCCAGGCACAGCTCCCTCCCTCCAGATAGGTTTTGCATCCTAGGCTTAGTAATGGGAATGAATCTGTGTTGAAGGGGGCAAGAGGAAGGGGGTTCATCAAATCTGTAAGGCCACCTGAAACACTGCTGGAAGAGCTGTTCTCACTGAATTTTACATTAGAGTTGTGTCATTCCTTGTCTTTTCCTTAAGGCAGATCTAAATGGACCTCTATGTTTTGACCCTCTGCGGCATATTAGACACATGCACTAGAAAAGAATTTAGGCAAATAAGTTTCCTTAGAAATACTGTTTCCTTCAAAATACTCAACGTCTTATTTTTCAATAAGTTTTGACAGAATAGTGACGTTTTAAGAGACCACATGAGAAAAGTAACAACTACTCCAGCCAGTGCTTCTTTAAGATGTTACTAACACAAGAGCCAGATTTATCTTTGGTCATAGCAGGTTATGCTCCTGCGCAGAATGCTCTCTCCAAGCCCATGTGGTGATTCGGGGCAGTAATCCTAGTATTTGAGAGGCTAAGACAGATGGATCACGGGTTCAAGGCCAGCCTTTGCAACTTAGTGAGATTGTGTAAATAAAAAGGGCTGAGGGTGTACCTTAGAGGTAGACTGCCTCTGGGCTAAGCCCTTAGTACCCCCCCTCCCCCAAAAAGTTCTCTCCAAGTAAGAGTCAAATCCTTACCATGACCTTCAAGGCCCCATTCAATATGTTCCCCATGACCCTTGACATGATCATCTATTCTCTCCCTACTTACCTTACTGCAACCACATTGGCATGCCCTGTCAGTTCAGTTTGACCATGACCTGCTCAGAACAGTTTCCCCAGATGTCTCATCTTTCTCCCCCTTCAGATCTGTTCAAAACCCTTTTCTCGGTAACTGCTACTCTGTCCCTATATAAAATGTACCACTGTCACCAGTCAACTGTGATGCAGGTCCCCCAACCCACCCCATTATTCTTCATGGTATTTGTGACCTATGGTTTTACTTATGTATTGTATTACTGCCGTTATTTCATAGTCTACAGTGTAAGCTCTAGGAGGCACTGACTGTCTCTCAGGTCTAGAGAGAAGCCCCACCCAAAGTCACATGGCTCAGTAAATTGTTGAGTCAGGACAAGACCTGGGAATCCTGACCTCAAACACAGTTGTCTTTTGACCAAAGCAAAATGCAGAAGGACCAGTGAGAATCTAGACAAAGTGGCTTAATATAAGACAGAGGTCATATAAGTAACACCTGACTGACCCCATCCCAGACCCCGCTCTCTTTTGTAGTTTTCTAAATCTACTGCTCATAAGTTTGCATCTTGTCCAAAAAAGCAGTAGTAATTCCTTTCTTGAAACAACACTCAAAGTAATAACTAAACACAAAATATGTTATCCCACACACATAAAAAGCTACGCAAACAATGCTCAGCAAATACTCTGCAATGGATATAGAACACTCCTAATAAATCATCCACTCATTAGTTATTCCAGAATTAATCACTTATAGTATTAAAGGATACCTTCCTTACAGACTCATTTACTGCAATACTTTTGTAAGAAGGACATTAACTTTTTTTTTTTTTTTTTGGTGGTACTGGAGTTCCTGGAAGCCCTTCTACCTCCGGGCTACACTCCCAGACCTATTTTATTTTTGGAAACAGGGTCTCTTAAGCCAGTGCTGCTGGCTTCGAACCTGCGCGATCCTCCTGTCTCTGCCTCCCAAACGCGGGTATTACAGGTGTGCACCACCAAGCCCGGCAACATTAACTTTTTATTGTGGTTTAATTTTTCTTTCCTTTTTTTTTCTTTTCTTTTCTTTTTTTTTTTTTTTTTGTGTGTGTGTTTGTGTGCTACTGGGTGGGTATGGATCCCAGGGGCATTTTACCCCTGAGCTACACCCCTAGCCTAATTTTTATTCTTTACTTTGAAATAAGTCACACTAAGTTGCAAAGGGCCTAAGTAGCAAGGCTGGCCATGAACTTGAGATCCTCCTGTCTCAATCCCTCAAGTACGAGGATTACATGTATGTACTACCACGCCCAGCTATTCCATTTTATATTTGCAAAGATTTTTAAATTTTAGCAATTTTTGAGCAGACAGTTTAGTGACATCAAGTAGAATCACAGTTGTGCAAACATCACCACCATCCATCTCCAGAACTTATTTTTCAGCTCCCTAAACTTGAACCTCCAAATCTATTCAACAATCACTCCCCATGCATCCCTTCCCTCTGTCCTTGGAAACCACCCACCATTCAACTTTCTTTCTCTATGAATCTGACAAATCTAGATACTTCCTATTTGTCCATTGCAACTGGCTTATTTCACTTAGTGTAATGTCAAGCTTCATCCATGTTATAGTACATGTCAGAATTTCCTTCCTAAGGCTTAAAAATATTCCATTATAAGCCAGGCATGGTGGCGCGTGCTTGTCATCCCAGCATTTGGGGGGCTGAGACAGAAGGATTACTGTTCGCAGACAGCCTCAGCTACTTAGTGAGACCCTTTGCAACTCAGTGAGACCTTGTTTCAAAATAAATAATAAAAAATAGAGTTGGTGGTGTAGCTCAGAGGTAGAATGCCCCTGTATTCCATCCCTAGTACCACATAACCAAAATTCCACTATATATCTATACATACCACATTTTGTTTATGCATTCATCCTTCAGTGGACACCTGTGTTCAACCTTTTGGCCACTGTGAATAATACTGCTAGAAACATGGAAGTACAAACACCTCTAGAGTCTCTGCTTCTAACTCTTTGGGGTATAGAACCAGAAGTCAAATTGCTAGACTATAAGATAATGCTATATTTAATATTTTGAGGCACCTCCATACTGCTTTTTATAATGGTTTTACCACTTTATCCTCCCCTTAGTGTGCACAAGGGTTCTGATTTCATGTCCTCCAATATCTATTATTCTCTGCATTTATGATAGCAGTCATCCTAATAGGGACAAGGTGACCTCATTGTGATTTGCCTTTCTCTAATGATGAGTGATTCTGGACAGCTTTTATGAGTGTATTGATCCTTTGTATATCTTCTTTAAAGAAATACCTATCTCAGCCACCTGCCTTCTTAATTGATTGATTGGGGCCTTTCCTTTTTTGGTGTTACTGGGGTTCCTGGAAACGCTTCTACCTCCAGGCTACACTCCCAGACCTATTATATATATATATATATATATATATATATATATATATATATATATATATATATATATATATATATTTTTTTTTTTTTTTTTAAACAGGATCGATCCTGCAGGACCCTCCTGTCTCCGCCTCCAAGAGCCTGTGTCACCACACCCGGCTGGGGCCCATTTTTAGCCCTTTCATGTTTAACAGCGATAGATTCTGGGGGCATTCTGGGTCAACAGGTATTTGGGACTTGGTTTTATGTCTTGAGGCCCCTTGGACATGAAGTATAGAAAATCAGAATATGTGATTTGGTAGTGTTAGGTACCCTTTAAATGGTGAAAGCCTGCTCATTCTTTTCCTATTTACTACTGAGCTAGCAATATGGCAAAGTGGCACAAAATATGCTTTAAAAATCCCTCAGATTTTGCCAAGATCCATTTCTATGTGATTACATGAGTTGACTCACATCTCTGGAAGAGGTACCTGATATAACTTACAAACTTTCTCTCAACTCCAACTACCTAACAGTACATGTCTATCCACAGGTAATGTTAACCATGTACTGTTTGTTTTACATGATACTGGAGATTAAACCCAGGGACGTTCTACCTTTCAGCAACACCCCCAGCCCTAGTTTATTTCTTATTTTGAAACAGGGTCTCACTAAGTTGCTGAGGCTGGCCTTGAACCTGTGATCTTCCTGTCTCAGTCTCCCAAGTACTGAGATTACTGGCCTCTACTATCATGCCAACCTACCATATATTTTATAGAAAGAATTGAGTCTAGAGGACTATTGGGTTAGTAGTCATGCATCATTTCTCACAAATGCCTCAGAAATAAATTATTACAGAATCACACAAACATCACACTTGTTGGCCAGAGTCTTTCCCTGTATACGTGTGTGTGTGTGTGTGTGTGTGTGTGTTTGTGTGTGAGTGAATGCCGGTCCCCTTTCCTATCCTTTGCACTGAGAGCAGTGTTTTGTTTTTTCTTTTTTAGTTTGGAGGATTTTTTTTAACATAGAAATTCTAGATCTAAGTAAAAGTTAATGACAAAGAGTCAAAAATAAAATCTGAGCAACTATGGTTAGGGAGTTTGGGGTTTCCATGGAGCCAAGTCATTTTGAGCTCAGAATGCACATTAGGAAACCTTAGAAAGCAATTTTTCTTTACTTCCCAAGTCTGTCTATTAGAATTATGCCTAGAGATGGAACCATGCAGTCTGCACATGGCTGTTAATTGTCCGTATGAGCCAAAGAACAACACAGTAAATAGATGAAGATAATGGAGAAGGAATGAATGCATAATAAGAATAATGCATCACTACTGTGTATTATTTGGAATATCATTTTCTACATGTTAGGCTTTAGGCTAATTTTATTCTTCAAACTCCACAACAAACACATGAAGTGGATAACTATTATTTTCCATTTTTTAAGACAAAATACTGGGCTAGAAATACAGTAGCCCTTGTCTAGTATGCACAAGGCCTAGAGTTTGATCTCCAACACCATCCAAAAAATAAATAAAAGGATGAAGTAACTAAGTGATAGGTCGGGTCCCCCTCCCCTCCCCCCACACGACCCCAAGGTGGGGACAGGAGGCAGACCCCGAAGGCAGAAGCAGAGATATCGGGAGTCCAGGTGCCTTGAGACTCCAGGCTTCATGAGACTACAGATGTCACGAGAGAATCCGCATTCTCACGCTTAGTCCCACCCCGCAAAATACTCAGCCCCTCCGGGTGGGTGAGTCAGCCAGCCATCCAGACTACTGGCATCTGCTGGTCCGTTCCTTCCCCCATGACCGGCTGACCCATCCTGGAAGGTGCCGAGGTGCCCAGTTCTTTCTGATTCTTCTGATTAAAAGCAGATTCTGGTACCTCTCTGGCTGCTTGCCTCCTTCACAATCTCCCCAGGACCCCTATTTTCAACATTTCACTAAGATCCTAGAAGTTAAGCAACTCACCTAAGATCACATTAGGTATAAATAAAAGAACTGGGCTTAGAAGCCAAGAGATCTCCAACCCTGAACATTTTGAGCAACTGTGACCCTGTTTGCAGGCTACAGTTGGGCTAAATCTGCTCCATCACAGGCCCTGCATCTATTGCATCAGGTCCCTTCCAGAGAATGGACCCTGTAAATGCCGATGTATGGACAGTAAAGATGAACAAATCCATAGGCTCAGAGGGTTGCCCCTTGAGTAAAAGGCATGAGAAGAAGGGGTAGCCTGCACAGCCGCAGCAAATCTCATGTCAGCATGGGTCCCACTACCAGCCCAAGCAACTGGCATGCATGTGGATTGATAACATTTGCATAAATTTTTTTAATTTGATTATTTATTTATTTATTCACATGATCAAATGCATTTTTATTTTTATTTATTTTTAATTTTTTATTGGTGTATTATATTCCTACATCATATTGGGGTAAAAAACTTGTGTGTACATACATGTACACATCACTGATTTAACCCCTACCCAATTCCCACCCCATTCCCTCCCCGTCCCTCCTTCCCTTGCTTGGCTTAGTGGTTGACTTCGATATGTTTAAGTACATTGTGTGTTTTAGAGATTTTCCTCTTCCCCCTCATTTCTCCTCCTTTAGGTTGCCTTGTTTGATCCTCTATAGGATTTCCTTTTTCATCTAGAGTTCCTCCTATGACCCATTTCTCCCTAACTCTCACATATTAGGGAAAGCATCTGCTTTCTTATGTTTTGTGACTGACTAATCTCACTTAGCAGCATAAATTCTTAAAGTACTTTGCAAACGGCAATATGAAACTGCAGAGTCTTTTTGCATGATACATGCCTTAACTTGTTAAGTGTAGTCTTTAAAATGATGTACCACAATATTTATAGCCTTATTTGGATATTCTTTTTTTTTTTTTTCCCACATACCAGAGGCTTCAAAAAATGGAAGTTGCCAGGACTTTGGAAGCCTGAGAGGCCCTTGAGCTTCGGTGACACTGAGATAAAGATGTGAGAGAGCACCACAGGGGGTCCTCCACTTGGCCAGCCAATGGGAAGCGAGTGGCCAGTCAATGCTTTTCCTTTCCTGTTCTACTGCGTCTAGTTCACAGATTCACTGCAATGTTTAATGAGGAAATTAAAAAATGGCAGAGGTTGTCCTCTCTGCTGCTCAGAGACATTATCCAATTCTGAAACCAGATGCACTTGAAAGGCAGTAGAGAATCCAGCCCTGGCTCTCTTATCAGGAGGCAAAAATAGTTTTCCAAAGACCTTAACAAACTTCACAAACAAAATTCTCACTGATCATGTAAACATACTCTGTTTGCAAAACAGTCTCCTGTTTCAAATATAGAAACTTGGTTGTATTGCCATCAGAAAGAGGCTTGTTTATTAAACTAGAAAATATCACGAGTTCTAAGACAGTTCAGGAGATTTCAGGCTGAAGATTAAATCTTTATTTTATTTATTTGTTTATTGATTGATTGTTTGATTGTGGTACTGAGGATGGAACCCAGGTGCATTCTACCTCCAAACTACACCCCCAGCCCTATTTTTTTTTTTTTTTTTTTTTTAGTCTTTTTATTTTTGAAACAGGGTCTCACTGAGTTGCAAAGGGTCTAGCTACATAGCTGAGGCTATCCATGATGGGCGATCCTCCAGTCTCCCCCTCCTGAATGCTGGGTCAATCTTTATTTTAAAATCCATGTGATTAGCTGGGTGTGGTGGTGCATGGCTATAATCCCAGTATTTGAGAGGCTGAGACAAGAGGATTACTGTTTTGAAGACAGCCTCACAAACTCAGTGAGGCCCTCAGCACCTTAGCGAGACCCTGTTTCAAAATAAAAATAAAATAGGGCTGGCAGTGTAACTTGGAGGTAGAGTGCCCTGGGTTCAATTCCTAGTACCCCCTCTCACACATATACACACACACAGTGTGATTTAGTATTTAATTCATGTCACCAACAGGGTTGGTAGAGTAAAATAATACCATTGACTCTGAAAATAAATCTCAAGGTTTTATAAACTGTGTTGGAAACCCTTTGAGTGTCTTTTGCTCTAAAGCTAAGGACTCTGCCCTCAGTTCTTTTGCTGGCTGAGTCTAGTTCATGCTCTGATCTATGACACCTTTTCTTTGGGAGGAAGAATCTGAAGGAGCTAATTCCAGGAGAAGTTATCCATGGTTGACTCTGGATGAAATCCAAGAAAAGCTGAGAAATTGAGTTAATTAATTCCAGGCAGACCCAAGTAATGATTCTTTAGGGTCCGGCTCAACTCCCGAGGTAACAATCACTTTCCTTCCAAAATTTATGAGCCATAGTCAGATGCCTGGGGCCTGGGGTACTAACTAAATGAATGCATGCATACATTTGTAAAAACCCAATTAACATGTTGACCCTGTATGAAGAAAAACAAGGCAATGGGTTTTTGTTGCTTAAGAAATCTAAATATTTCTTAATCCCACAGCAAATAATCCAAGCACAAAAGCCATTCTTATGCATACATTACTCTGAATTCCATACAACACAATACTATCAGAATGAACTTTAATCACCTGTTGGGTTAATTAAAGGAAGAAGTTAATATAATACATTTGATGATAAACTTCTATGATAGTAAATGACTATTCCTTCCATTTGTGGGGGGGGGGGGCTCCTTCCACTGGCCATGTGTAAAAAGTAAATCAAGAGATCAGGAGTCTCTTTTGAGCAAAGCCAGTTTCCAGCCATGAACAGGAAGCATGCTAAGAGAAGCAACAAATATGGGAAACCACGAGCCATGCGGATCACCTTCCCCAACAGAGAGAGGCAGACAGCAAGCATGCACAGGAGGCCATGACAGGTCCCCACCTCTATAGTCCGTGTCCATGACTGAGCTCTCAGGTGTGTCGGTGGCAGAGAAAAATTCCAACACCCACCTGCCTGACTCTAAAGCCTGAGGTCCTTCTACCAGGCCTGCATTCATCCTTCCCACCACTCAAATGCTCTCACAGACAGGCAGTGGGCAGGGGGCTGCTTATTACCAAAATGAGCCTTTTGATCCTTATTACCCAGGTACATAACACCAGAGTCAACACAATACAGCCTATTCACAAATGTCTATGGATAACCCACCAGACCCCCCATAGACAGTGAGATTAGTTCTCTATAACAAATGATCATTCAGCATCACTGTGGTGTAGTCTTGGTACACCAGCCTGGAATTCAACCAGAAAGTGTTTGTAGAAGCCAGTATAAAAAAAGATGTGTTCTGGTTGGGCGTGGTGGCGCACGCTTGTAATCCCCGCGCTTGGGAGGCGGAGACAGGAGGATCACGCAGGTTCGAAGTCAGCCTTGCTGGCTTAAGAGACCCTGTTTCCAAATAAAAACTATAAAAATAGGTCTGGGAGTGTAACCCCAAGGTAGAAGGGTTTCCAGGAACCCCAGTACCACCAAAATAAAAGATGTGTTCAGCCTGGAATGGCGGCACACACCTGTAATCCCAGTACTTGGCTGAGACAGGAGGATCCTGGTTTGCCGCCAGCCTCAGCTACTTAGTGAGGCCGTCTGTAACTTAGTGAGACCCTGTTTCAAAATAAAAATTAAAAAGGGGCTGGGGGTAGAGCTCCAAGATAGAATGCCCCTGGGTTTCACCCCCAGTACTGCCCAAAAGAAAAGAAAAAAAAAAGAAAAAAATTGTGTTCAGAGCAGTGGTCTGCCCCTGAGTGCTGAAAAAAAGAGAACAACTTGGAAGGATCTACGAACACATCTCCAGGGGAAAAGGTGCCTTGTCTGGATTTTAGGAGTATCTTCCATTGGCCTGCTGACTTGTTTACCTGGGCTGGAGACAGATGGAAAGACAAACACCAGAGACAAACTAGTTGGCCCCTAGTTCTTGCTACTCTGATTTGAAGCTCTTCTAAGAAATCTTCTGATTGCCATCTAGCCCCTCAGGGCACTCCTCACCCCCACCCCGCAAAGACCTGGCCATGGGGACTAACATGACATTTATATTCACCAATAAAAATGAGCCATGGTACGGCATCCATAGTGTTGGGTACTTTAACATGTGTTCTATTGTTTAATCCATGTGTCTAGGCAAAGTCTCATAGTGAAGACAAAAAGATACACTAAGTTATTGACACTTTATTTATTTATTATTTATTTTTGGTGGTACTGGGGGTGGAACCCAGAGGCTTTCTACCTCCGAGCTATACTCCCAAACCTATTTTATACTTTATTTGAAAACAGGGTCTCACTAAGTTGCTGAGAGCCTCACTAAGTAGCTGAGGCTGGCTTCAAACCTGTGCGATCCTCCTGTCTCAGCCTCCCAAACGCGGGGATTACAAGTGTGTGCCACCACACTCGGCTTGTTATTGACACTTTAAAAAAAACTCCTGGAATAATTGAAATAAAGGTGGCAACGTTAAGTATTAAATGCAGGTTGGACTTTACAGGTGTGTGTGTGTATGTGTGTGTGTGTGTGTGTGTGTGTGTGTGTGTGTTACTGGGGGTTGAACCCAGGGACATTCTACCTCTGAGCCATATCCCTAGCCCTATCATATTTTTTTTTAAACAGGGTCTCATTAAGTTGCTAAAGCTGGCCTTGAACCTGCAATCCTCCTGTCTCATGTGTGCCACCATGCCTGGCTTGGACTTTACAGCTTTATAAAATATGCCCAAGACTGGGCATGGTGGCACAAGCCTGTGTTCCCAGTACTTGGGAGGCTGAGACAGGAGGTTTGCAGGTTCAAGGCCAGCCTCAGAAACTTAGTGAGACCTTGTTTCAAAATAAAAAGGACTGGCAGAGTGGGGAGTGGTGGCACACGCTTGTAATCCCAGCATTCGGGAGGCTGAGACCGGAGGATCGAGGTTCATGGACAGCCTCAGCTACTTAGCGAGGCCCTCTGCAACTCAGTGAGACCCGGCTTCAAAATAAAGAATAAAAAATAGAGCAGGGGGTGTAGCTCGGAGGTTGAATGCCCCCGGGTTCCATCCCCAGACCCACAAAAAAAAAAAAAAAAGGACTGAGTACAGCTCTGTGGTAGAGGGTCCCTGGGTTCCACCCCAGTACCACAAAGAAAGAGAAAGAAAGAAAGAAAGAAAGAAAGAAAGAAAGAAAGAAAGAAAGAGAAAAAGAAGTCCAAGATCACAAGATAATTTGGAAGTAAAATGAGTATCTGCAGACTTCCTGAAAGTACATGCAAAATTTGGATTTGTATGTGTGTGCTGGGGTTGGGGGGTAACTGAGGATTGAACCCAAAGGCATTCTACCTCAGGCATTCTACCCCCTGCCCTCTTTTATTTTGAAATAGGGTCCCACTAGGTTGCTGAGAGTCTTGCTAAGTGGCTAAGGCTGGTCTTGAACCTGCAATCCTCCCTTTCTCAGTCTCCCAAATACTGGAATGACAGGCATACGCCAACATGCCCAGTTCAGACATTGGATTTGTAAGCACGGCTCTAAGGAAATGGCCCAGACACTTTAGCACATCTCTAAAGTTCTTTCTACCTCAGAAAACTTTAAGAACTACTGGATACATCGAAGATGACATTATTTAATGGTCCTTCATTTAAACTTTGCCATGGGGAAAGAGCTTACTACATTGTAAGTGCCATTAAAGTAACACAAGGACTGATTACTCATAGTGAGCCGGGCCTCACACTCAAATCCCATTACACAATTCCCTTCTACCCTTATCTTGTGACGTCATGGAGGATGGGCAATAAAATACACCTGCACTTGCTTTCTATCTGGGGCGTCCAGTCCCTACTCATAAGATACACAGCCAGCATCAAAACTACACTTAGCCCTGGCGTGCTTCGGGGTCACAGCAATCAGCCTTGTGCAGGGAGACCCAACACCGTCAGTCCTTCTTTGTTGTTGGTGGTGTTGTTTTGTGGTACTGGAGATGGAACCCAGGGGCATTCTGCCTCTGAGCTACATCCCCAGCCCTATTCTATTGAAACAGGTTCTTGTGGAGGGCCTCCCTAAATTGCTGAGGCTGGCTCCGAACATGCGATCTTCCTGTCTCAGCCTCGCAAGTACTAGGCTTCCAAGTGTGTGCCACTGCGGCCAGCCCAACCCCTTCAATTCTGAATGCTTGCTATTTGTTTGCTGTATAAATCGGGCCTACCAAATTGTGTGATCACATGAGGATTTTCAAGGGAGGGTGCAGCAGATGTTTTCAGATCCCTTTTGCTAGAAATAAATCATTCTTTATGTCACCCGATAGAGAAAGGAACATTCTATTTTTCACTTCTTTCCCTTGCCAAATATTTTAAACGGTTATTTTAAAATTCAGAAATACGACCCAATTTTAGCAATGCGTAGCTACAAAACCCACCACAAAGTCACTGGCACCCATAAATAATTATAGCAGTTGGCAGTAAAGCCGACATTTAATTATAAATCTTTCAAGGGTGCTACAAAAATACTGCTTCAAGATGCCTTGCCAAGGAAAGGAGGCCCTCTCTGTTCTATGATTATCATCTTATTTTACAGTTAACAAAAGAGAATCGTGTGTTCTTTTTTTCTTGGTTTTGTTTTGTTACTTTTGCTTAAGGTTCTAAATTTTCAGCTTCTGTAGCCAAAACTCTAGAACAGAATATAATTCTAAATTACGAGTAAAGGAGCATTCCTAGTGCAGTCGGGCATGGGGATACGCTCTTGTACTGCTGGCTTCTTGGAGCTGAGGTAGGAGAATGGCAAGTTGGAGGCCAACCTAGGCAACTTAGGAACCCATTACCCAAAATAAGATAAAAAGATACAGCTCAGCTGGATGTGATGGCTCACGCCTCGTAACCCCAGTACCTGGAAGGCTGAGACAGGAGGAAGGCAGGTTCGAAGCCAGCCTCAGCAACTCAGCGAGACTCTGTTTCAAAAAACCCAAAAATAAAATAAAAAGAGCTGGGGGTATAGCTCGGAGGTAAAATGCCACTGGACTCAATTCCCCAGTACAAAATAAAATTATATAGTGGTAGAGCACTTGCCTAGCATGTGTGAGGCCCTGGCTCAAACCCTGGTAAGGCAAAACAAGAGGAGGAGGAGGCAGAGTACGCATTTTGGAAACATTTGCTACAATGATTTCTGCCAAGTTTTTTTTTTTTAATATACTCTACTCTTTGAAATCTTATTGATAAAAGTATTTTTATAGGTTATAAAAATAGAGCTCAGGAAAAATGGGACTTAAAAGTTGGCTTTGTTTGGAAAGTCTTAATGTAACTCTTGTTAGAAAGATTTAGTGTGGTCTTTAAAATATCAAGTTTTTGACTCTGGAACTGATATATGTACAAAAGAAACTGCACTAATGCAAATCTTATTGGCATAATGTTTGCTGAGCGAGTTGCTACCAAATTTACTTTCTATCGGGACTTAAAAGGCACTTTTGATATCAATTTACTAATAAATCAGACAAGCCCACTGTTCAATGTTTAAAAGGATTTTTTTTTTTCCTCAGAGGGAAAGTTACCTTCTAACTGACACAGGAGAAAGGTCTTTTCTCAAATGCTTTTACACAGGGTACCAGAGTTGAACTTTTCATTTTCAGTCTATTATATCTTAAAACATCTTATTTTTTTTTTCCCTACTATGGATGGAACCCTGAGGCATTCTACCTCTGAGCTATACTCCCAGCTCTATTTATTATTCTTTATTTTTAAACAGGGTCTCACTAAGTTGTGGAGGGCCTCACTAAATAGCCGAGGCTGGCCGCGAACCGCGATCCTCCTGTCTCGGCCTCCCAAGTACTAGGATTATGAGCATGTGCCACCACGCCTGGTCATTTTATTTTCAATAAGCTTAATGGTTTGGGATTTAATAGGCATGAACTGACATACTGCTTTGAAATATATACTGCCTGAATTTTCTTTCAAAATAGCCATAAGCTATGAAGAGTTCAAGTTGTTCTGAGGTATGGGTGTGGTTGCCTATCTAATATGACAGAAAATCAACATAAAATCTTTAACTTCACTTTAGAACTTCCTTGGTAACATCCGTAATGTACGTACGATTCCTACTATCTGAGGAAAACCAAGCAAGGGCCGAGAATTCGCTCAGGTGTTTGCCGCAGTGGGTGCGCGCCTCGTTGCTCACACCCCATGGCTGCAGAACGGTGATTCCGAAATGGGCAAGGCAGGAGATTCCTGGACCTCCCTCCAGATACATAACAAATGGAAATTTCTCCGTCATTCAACATCTTCTAAATGACTACATTTTTTTTAGGAATAGATTTCAAGGGTTTTTGTTGGGGGCGGGGGCTTCAAACCTCTACCTAGGTGCAGCCAGCCAGCTGGCTTATGGACCCTTCTGGAATCCATCTCTCCCAGCTCCTCTTTCCTCCCCTGACTAAAATCTTTTCCTCACAAACCAGGCGTGATGGCGCACGCTTGTAATCCCAGCGCTTGGGAGGTTGAGACAGGAGGATCGCACAGGTTCAAAGCCAGCCTCAGCTATTTAGTGATGCTCTCAGCAACCTAGTGAGACCCTGTTTCCAAATAAAGTACAAAATAGACCTGGGAGGATAGCCTGAAGTAGAAGATCCCTGGGTTCCACCCCCAGTACCACTAAATAAATAAATAAATAAATAAATAAATAAATAAATAAAATCTTTCCTCGCTAATCCAAGTCCTAACATGCTTCCAGGACCCTCTGAAGACATACTCTGACCACACCTTCATTTCTCAGGATCCTAAAAGAAAGCCACTCAGGCGTCCGAATGGCACACCCACCAGCAGCTCAAACAGTTAACTTTGAATCTCTTAATAATCTCCATTTCTGGGAGGTATTCATAAGCCCGCACCTAAAGCAAAAGAGCAGGGCTGTGCGTGAACACTTTACCTGGTTAAAGCCCAAACGGCGCTTACTTTGGGCTCCTGGACACTGACAAATAAGTCTGTGCGTGATGGCAGCTTCAAAACAGAGCCGTATGCACTGTGTATTGGCTAGAACCTCAGGTGCTGCCCACACACAGGCCCCACCTGAGCCCGCCCCTGAGCGGCCGACACAGAGGCGGGATCAGTAGTTCCACATGAGGCCAGCCCGGCTTCCCATTCTGACCCATTCGGCTTGGAGAGGGGTGTCATTATTTTATCTCATAGCTCCCTCCTAACAGGCTTTGAGAGCCAGCGATCATCTTTACGATTGCACATCAGGCCCAAGTCCTCCCCATCAGACAGTCAAGGATAGGTCCCTGATTAGTCGGGTGAACTGGTGAAGCGGTTGGAGAACTGTGTATAGAACCGGGGACTGTATCTTCCAGCCCAGCAATCCTACCCAGCAAATGCTCTTCCGGAAGCCTTAAAGCTGATGTTTGTCTTAGGCCACTATCAAAGAAAAAAAAAAAACACACAACTCCCATATTACATCAAACTTAAAAGGCTCTGCACATCCAAAGAAACAATCAACAAAGTAAAGACATACCCTTTAAAATGGGAGAAAATACTTGCAAACCATACATCTGGGGTTAATGCCAAACACATATAAAGAATCCAAGCAACTCCAGAGCAGGGAAACAAATACTCAGATTGACACACAAGCAAAATATCTACATAGCCACTTCTCAAAAGAGGCCATGTGTGTGGCTGACGGGCTATGAAAAAAATATCCCCGACATCAGTCGTCACCATGGAAACGCAAGTGAAAACCATTACAAGACATCATCTCAAACCTTTTAGAAAGGCTACACCAAAAAGAAAAAAGAAGTGTCATTGGCAAAGATTTGAAGAAAGGGGAGCCCTGATACTCTGTTGGTGGGATGTACATTAGTACAGCCAGTATGGAAAACTATGGAGTTTCCTCATAAAATGCAAAAGGTAACTGGGATCGGAGTGGGACCCAGCAATTTGGCTTTCTGTGGAAAGGAAATGAAATCAGTATGGTGAAGAGACATTTGCATGACCAGGCTCCTTGCAATATTCTTTATAAGATCCAAAATACAAAATCACCTAAGTGTCCACCAACAAGGAATAAAGACACTGGTATGTATGTATGTATTTATGTATGTACAACGGAATGTTATTTATTCTTTAAAACAGAAAGCCAGATACAGAGGTTCAGTGATATAATCTCAGCTACTAGGAAGGCTGATACAGGAGGATCTCAAGCTGAATGCCAGCCTGGAAAAGTTAGTGAGATCCTGCTTCAAAATGAGAGAGAAGAAAGAGAAAGAGAAAGAGAAAGAGAAAGAGAAAGAGAAAGAGAGAGAGAAAGAGAAAGAGAGGGAGTGGGAGAGAGAGAGAGAAAAAGAGAGAGAGAGAGAGCTACTCTACCACCAAGCTAGCCTCCTAGCTTGGTGGTAGAGTACCTCTGAGTTTGATCCTCAGTACTGGGGGGGGGGGGATCCTGTCATTTGTAACAATATGGATGGACCTTGAGGATATTATGTTAAACGAAATAAACCAAGAACAGAAAGACGAATACCATATGATCTTGCTTATCTGTGAAATCTAAAAAGGATGAAGACACAGAAGCACAGATTTAAAAGTTTTAAATTTTAAAAAAGTGCTGAGGGAAGAAAACTGGGGACATATTGGTAAAAGAAGATAAAAGTTTCAGTTACACAAAAACAATACATGTGAGAGATCTATTGTACAACATTCCAGTTGATAATGTATTATATACTTAAAAACTGCCAAGAGTACTAAAAAATGGATTTTAAGTGTTTTCACCATACACACACACACGAATGATATATGAAGGCATGCATCTTTAATGACTTTGATTTTGCCGTATTATAGACATAATATATACATATTAAAACACCATGTTGTGAATCGTAAATATATGCCACTTATTTGTCAATTTAAAAACAACTTAAAAAAATAAGCTCCCCTTTCAAAGAGCGGCAGAGGAAGAGAGCCGTAGGCAAACAACAGAGAACTGAGAAGGGAACGCACCGGAGGCAAGTACACCCAGACGCCTAAATACGCGGCAGCCTCAGCGGCAGTTTCTGCTAAGAAGGCAAAAGCATCTCCAGAGCCACGCAGTTGAGTGAATTCGGTCCCTTCCTAACTTTGGACAAGCTTCACGTTACTCTTAACCCTTTTCCCTAAATGTTCAGTATTTATTTTCTTTTAACTCTAGTGTTTAGTTGCCCCTTTTCTTCCCTGGAAAGCCCACTTGTGAAATGGCACTCCCTGATAATGCTAGATAAACTATGTGTGGTGGGGTTGGCAGGAGGGCCGGCTTCAGGGCGAGGGGAGGGGAGGGTGGCGGCCTTGAGTCCCGAGGACGCTAGTTTTCAGTGGTCCACTTTCTCCCAGCTCTCCCCCAGGACTTCATTTTCTTGACCCTTAGCTCATTTCTCTATATTCTCTTCGCCAACCCCGTCCCACGCACACACACACACCCAACACTCCTACTCTTTTCAGAAAAGCGGAAGGCAGGTCACCTCGCCCTCTGGGCTCAGCCCCAGCCAGCCATCTCCCACTGAGTCCTTCCCATCTCCTCAGGCACGGATGTCCTGCAATTATAAAATGGGAACAACACACTTCACCGCTTAATTTTCCACTCCCATACTAGTGCAGCTTCGCAGTGAATAGGAGAGATTTCATCTCAATAACGCGAGGAATCTCTTGCAACCAGAGACTTACACTGGTGGGCCTTTTATTTCCCAAGAATCACTGCAGTCAAGAACGCAGAGATGGACAAGTGGAAAATACCTTGCAATGTAGTAAATGAGCTACTTCTCCATTTGTTATTTCTCCTGGTCAGAATAATATATCAACCACACCTGTTAGCCATTTGACTTCATATAGTGAATACACTGTGACCCAACCTCCTCCAGAGTCCCCTGAGAGGCAAGACCAGTCTTTTCCTTTGTTTCAAATCATCCAAGGGGAAAAAAAAACCCTAAAATAGGAAGCAGGCGTTCCAGGCAATTTTTAGTATAACTTTGAAGTTGAATAAAACATTAAGAACTAGGATCCCATTTCTAGTTCATAGCAATACTTACTTAATCTTTCTTAATGTAATTTTTTTGTTTACTGTTGTCCAAGATGGTCTGCTTGGTATGCTAAACTCAACACCTTGCATGGTAACAAACACTTAAATGTGTATCATCAAGAGCTTTCATTTTCTTCCTCCTTCAGGCCACTCAGCACACATTAGAAATCTGCCTCCAGGGATTTCTAATACCTTGACAAAGAGGCCTCTGGTTGCAAACAGAATTTGGGAATGACATATCCACCAAGCCCTGTGCAAGTTCACCACCAGAAATCATTCAGAGAGACAGACCTACCTGGTTATTCATACCCAGATCCCATCATAACCCCCTTGGTTTTTTGTTTTTTTGTTTTTGCCAAGATTGCATACACAGACTAGATTATCTGAATTCATTCTCTCTGTTGTTTCTCTGTGTGTATCCTCTATTTCTTTCTCTCTCTCTCTCTCTCTCTCTCTCTCTCTCTCTCTCTCTCTCTCTCTCTCTCGTTTTTGGCACCCAGGAACACTCTGCCTCTGAGCTACACCACCAACCCTTTTTATTCTATTTATTTTTTTTTTTGAAACAGGGTCTCATTATATTGCTGAAGACCTAAATTGCTTCAGATCTGCGATCCTCCTGTCTCAGTGTCCCAAGTACTGGACTGTAGGCCCTCTTGTCTTAACCTCCCAAGTACTGGAATTACAAGCACGTAACTCCACATCCAACTAGATTATCTGCATTTTTATAGTATTAAAATCACGAGACCAAATGGATTTTTAAAAAGAAGACACATGCAAGAAACTTGAAATTGAGGTTGCAACTTCTTAGTAAAGAAACTAGAAGTAAACACTTGTTGAGGTGAAAAAGAAAAAGGTTCTATAAGCTGAGTTTTGAATCACACTCTAAAATAAAAATGTGATGTTTTTGTAACCCTTATCTTTGCCCACCACTTCAATATTTGCATTCTATGATATTTTGTTTACTTATTTTATCTGTTCAAATAAATTCCCTGGAAGGATAGGAAAGTCTCATGGACCATTTTAAAGTGTTTTTTTTTTTCCCCTTTATCTCTTAAAAATAGCCATCGCTAATGTTTATGGAATGTGTTCCAGGTACCAAGCCCTGTGCTCTCTAAACCAGGTGATCTTACACAATGTAGAGAGAGGGGTGAGCCAGGTATCCAAGAACTTAAGGCTTACACACGGGGCAGAGTTGCCCACCTCATCATATTCTCCTCTATACCACCTGGCACCCACAGTTTTTTTTTTTTGTACTGGGGTTTGAAGGAGTAAAGTCATTCTACCCCTGAACTACACCCCAGCTCTTTTTTTTTTTTTTTATTTTGAAACAAGGTCTCACTAAGTTGTTGAGAGTCTCTCTAAGTTGCTGAGGCTGGCTTGGAGCCTGTGCTCCTCCCATCTCAGCCTTCCAACTATTGGGATTACAGGTGTGCACCACCACGCCTGGCCCACATCCTTTAGAAATGAACAGCTGTAAAAAAAAAAAAAAAGAAAGAAAGAAATGAACAACTGTAAGTATCATGAAGAGCCCTGCGTCCTGAGCGCCACTTGCATAAAGACCACAAAACAAGCTACTGCACATGGAAATAAATGTCTCTTCGGACAGCACATTCTCCCATAGATGGGATTCTGTCACTTTCTTAAAAGAAATATTAATTTTATTTGAGTCTTAGCTTTGCCTGCATAATGATATCTGCTGCCCTGATTTTCCGGGAGGGAGTAGGGAGAAGAGCTGGAGGTTGTGCAGCAGACACTAAAATCTGAGGCAGAATAATTCAATGATAACCTGAACCTGCTGCCAGGTTTGCCCGGTCCTTCTTGATTTTTTTCAGGGCCGTGACTCCTTCATCTTGCAGGAACACTCAGTGTCCACTGAAAACAGAGAGGCCAACCCCACAGGGACTGACAAACCTCTATTTTAATGGTTCAGGCCTACGGAGCGGCAAGAAATATCATTTTGTCTCATTACCAACAGCGTTGTTTCAGAGTTAATGATGTACAGAAGATGGATCTCTTATTCTTTGTTCTCATTATAGAAAGCACGGCACGTTCGGGAGTCCTGAGAATCTGGCCAAGAGCCCAGATAGGTAGATAAATGATAGAAAGTGTGTGTGGACGCATACTTGTGTGTGTGTGTGTGTGTGTGTGTGTGTGTGTGTGTGTGTTAGGAGGGCCTCTTTTACTTTTCTCTCAATTCCAGGTGCACCCAGCCCTAAGAAAGCACAGAGAAAAATGAAATAGTGTTTTGCTGGAGAGGTGATATAAATAACAGTCTTTTTTCTGGCTGGGGGTGTAGTGCAGTGGCTATAGCACACACAAGTCCCTGGGTTCAATCCCCAGTACCCAAAATAAAAGTTCCTTCTCATGTCATTTAACATGTATTTTTTTGGGGGGTATAGCTCAGTGGCAACATGCTTGCCTGGCAAGTGCACTGCCCTGGGTTCGATCCCCAGTCCAAAAATGACAAAAAAAAGACCCCCTTTAAATTTTTTTTTTTTGCATTACCAAGTATGGAAGCCAAGGGGCCTTCTACCTCTGAGCTACACCCCCAGCCCTATTTTTTATTCTTTACTTTGAAATGGGGTCTCACTGAGTTGCAATGGGCTCACTAAGTAGTAGCTGACGCTGTCCTCAAACCACGATCCTCCTGTCTCAGCCTCCCAAATGCTGGGATTACAAGCGTGCGCCACCATGCCCAGCTTTCATTTAAAATGTATTATAAGTAAGCTGGGCATGGTGGCGCACATCTTTAGTGCTTGGGAGGCTGAGAAAAAAGGATCACAGGTTCTAGAACAGTCTCGGCAAGTGGTGAGACTCTCATCAGCCTAGTGAGATCCTGTTTCAAAATAAAATAAAAATAGGGCTGGGGTTGTGGCTCAAACATAGAATGTCCCTGGGTTCAATCCCCAGTACCATAAATAAATAAACAGTATTATGTGTAAATAAAAAAAAGTAAATTTACAAAAGTATACATAATTTTAAAATGATTCATGTTTTTTTAAACCACAACAGAGTCTTTCCCAGAAACAACTGCCTTCTTGCATCTTCTCCTAGAAGTGTTTGGTTTACGTATCAGCATATCTATCTCCTTATTTTACACAAAGAGAGAAATAATGCATAGGATCTAAGCCAACAAGTTTCACCACACCTGGATGCAGGGGGCAAGCGGGAGGGGCTGGGAGCCCTGGTGACCTGCTCCCGGGGCTCACTGAAAGGACACAAATAATACCTTCAGCCGAGCCACTGATCTGAAGCTAAATGCCGGGAGATGGATTTGGCTTCAGAACTCTCTGTCCAGGAAAAACTGGTTCAAGAAGTGGCCAGGGGCTGGCTGAGGTGGCAGGAGGAATGTCCCTACCTCCCCGGCCAAGTAGGGGGCCAGGGCCTGCAGAAGCCACCAAAGCCAACACTGCTCCCTGTCTAAGCACCAAGACTGGGTCCCCACGCCACCTGCCTCTGTGACCCCGGCACATGCCCATGGGTGACAGCGAGATGACGCTCAGAGTGACCATGCTCCATAGTGTGTACACCTCTCTTCTGTGTGATTCGGCCAAACTCTACAGAGCTGAGAGAACGTCCCGCCACAGATGTTAGTTCTAGGAGGGCAGGCGTTTCTGTGGACACCAGGTCATCCCACAGAGCCCAGCATTCAGAAGGACCAGCCACCAGGTTTCATCCTCCGCTGTTATTACCAATGCTTCCAAACAAGGGTCCTTCATTCTGCGCTAGGTGCCTCAAATTACACAGCTAGTCCCGCCTGTCACAGGATGGGTGCCTACTTTATTTGTGCAAAACACAGATTTGATGAATGAATTAGTAAAAGCTGCCTTACTACATGGGTCAATAAACTACAACCGATAGGCCAAATCCGGCCCTTCATCCGTCCTGGGACGTAAAATTTTATTAAAATCCAGCCTCATCCATTTGCATCTTGTCCGTGGCTGCCTGGCTGTACAACAGAGGAGTAGAATAATGGTGTCAGACACGAGGGTCCACAAAGCCAAACATATTACCGCCTGGCCTTTCATGGGAAAAGTTTGCTTTCCCCCTGCCTTAGAATGTCGTCTCTCAAACATTTCTGTTCAAGAACTAACATAAGAAAAGGCAGATAGCCTCCTGTGACTTGGATGGTTGGCTTTTAGTGACTAGCTCTGAACAAGCTATGTCTTAGGGCTTTATCTATAACATGTGTGTGTGTGTGTGTGTGTGTGTGTGTGTGTGATTTTGCATCTTGGACATACATGCACTTGTGTTCTAATACAAAAATAATATTTTTCAAGTCTAAACAGTGCTCTCAGGACAACCCGCGCTTATTCCTTGACATTCCAGGCACCCCAGTTTGCAAACCATGGTCTTGGACCCTCCTCTGTTATATACCCAGTGTGAGGATGATTCTGGTGGGTGTGAACGCCCACTGAACTTCTGCATATGCCAATCACATCTCACCAGTACAGCAATCCTGGTAAAGAAGATTCAACAGGGTCCTTAAAAGATAGAATCCCCATTGCCTGTCCTCACTCTTGATGAATGCACTTTGGGTCCACACCTCATTGCACTGGGAGGCTAATGAGTGATTTTTTTTTTCCAGGCCATTTTCAAGAACTATTTACAGAGAGGTCCATCAGAACCCAGCTCCACCTGTGAGAAAGTATGCAGAGACTTTCTGAAGGCCAGATTCCCCATGGTGGGCAAAGGGATTCCATTTCTAACTTGAACAATCCACAGTACTCTCCCACACTGTTCAGATTCTTAATTTCCCATGCTACTAACTGCCACAAAATAAATATACATTGCTCTAGCTAGTCAGGGTGCTGGCTAGACAGAATTTTAGGAGCAAATGCCTCTGTTATGTATATTCTTTTTCAGCACAGGATCTGGGAACTTAGTACTGGTTAAAAGGAAGTTTTTCTGGGTGCGTGGCTAGGATATTTTAGGAAAGACTGCGTTCCATCAGAAAGAGATGTCAGGGAAACACAGGGAAAAAAAGGAGATTCTATGAAAAACGAGAGGGCCGGCAACAGGGGAGAAATAACCCACAGTGACATCTCAGGTCTCTCAAAGCAGCTCTGGCTATAGTAACAAGAAAATAAAATGGAAGAGATGGTTTATGGAGACATCAGAAGGATTATGTCTGGAGACCCTTAAAAAGGTTTTATTTGTGTGTGTGTTGGGGATGGGGGAGTAGTTTTACCTATTATGGCTTATCCCATAATGAAATAATACATGGTGCCGCAAAGAACAGACATCAACACTGCAGTGCAACAAACGCAGGGTACCCCGACTGCCTCCTTCCAGCTGTTACAGATGCCACATAGAAATTATAAGCAAGCCACACACAAGTGGTGCGTGCCTATAATCCCGGTACTTGGTAGGCCAGACAGGAGAATCATGGGCCAGTATCAACAATTTAGTGAGACCCTTAGCAACTTAACAAGACCCTGTTTCAAAATAAAAAGGGCTGGGGGCATATAGCTCAGAGGTGGAATATCCTTGGGTTCGATCCCCAGTAGCCCCCCTTCCAAAAAAAGAAGAAAAATTATAAGCAGTTGACAGTATCCCTCCTTTCCAAAAAGGGGGAGCAGAAGAACTATGGGAATTCAGAAGTAACAATCCTGGTGATGGGTAAATACACCTGTGAGAAGGGCCTGTAGTAGGTGAACCCTAGGAACAACTGAACCCACAAAGAGTCCTTTCTCTCCCCTGCTCACAACCCCTTGATCCACACCAGCTGCTGGCCCGCGGCCCAGCCCAAGCCTCAGAGGAGGAAAGCACTCATTACTCTTGGATTCCTTCACCCTCAAACTGGAACTTAACTTCCAAAATAACCACGGACTTATTACAATCCCTTTACGCCTTTATCAGACAGTAAAGTTGATCTATTGGGGTAGGGGTGTGGCGAGACCTGCTGGTCCCTGGATCCCCATCTGCCCCTCACTTTCCGCAGCCCACCTGCCCCTTTCCTAGTTGTACACAGTGTGACCAGACGACAAGAAGCATGGGAGACTTCTTTTAATTTCTGATGTAGGCAAAGTTTGCGCTCATCGTGTTTCAAACTAATATGAATTCAGGCGAAGAAATGGTTCCACAGTTCAGCTGCCAAGTTCTCTCTAAAGTCAGACTTAAAATCACATACACAAAATGATCCTTTAGTTTTTAAGCATTTAGTCTATCTCACTTTTTTAATATAAAAACGCATTATACGACCTGGATTTGCAATACAAAAGGATGATTGTTCCTATTTCCAAAGGGATCAGATGTGTGTGTGTGTGTGTGTGTGTGTGTGTGTGTGTGTGTATGCACACATGTGTTTTACTGATAATTGAACCCAAAGGCATTTTCTCTCTCTGAGGTACAATCCTAGATCTATTCTATTTTTTATTTTGAAACAGGGTCTCCCTAAGTTGCTGAGGGCCTCACTGAGTTGCTGAGACTAGGGGCCTCGAACCTGCGATCCCCTGGTCTCAGTCTCCCAAGTATTGGGATTATAGGCCTGTACCACCACACCTGACTAGGGATCACTTTTTGAGTTTCTTTCAATAGGGGACTCCTTATTTTGCTCACAATGCGGTTTTTAAAGTTGCATCAACTTTGGCTGGGCGTGGTGGCGCACACTTGTAATCCCAGCGCTTGGGAGGCTGAGACAGGAGGATCGCACAAGTTCGAAGCCAGCTTCAGCTACTGAGTGAGAATCTCAATAACTTAGTGAGCCCTGTTTAAAATAGGTCTGGGAGTATAGTCCAGAGGTAGAAAAGCCCCTGGGTTCCACCCCAGAACCACACACACACACACACACACACACACACACACACACACACACACCAAAAAAAATACATGAAGTTACCTCAACTTTTCAGAGCCATAAATCAATGTCTACTTGGATTTTTCTGGAAGGTTTCTCCCAAACCTCTCGTCACCCTATCATTCCCTGAAGCTATCTTCTTAAAGAAAGAATAATAACAAAATCCTCCTTCATCCATCAACATTGTCAACCATTCAACAGTAAATTCTTACCAGGAAGATTTTAAGCATACCAGGCTCAAAAACCATGGAATTCTTGAAGCACAAGAAGCCTAGCATTGCTTTCCAAGGCAGAGATTTCTAAAGCAAAGCCAACATGATGTACACAGTTGATTCAAATAGTATGACCAAATGGGCACCCCAGGCCCAATATACACAAGATATGAAGCAGGGCCACAGGCGCAATGGAAGCCTGAACCCCTTCCTGTGCGCAGGGCACCAGGTGCTATGCTGTGAGCCTTCCAGCTTCCCAGCCAGTCAGCGAATCTTCCAAAACAAAGCAAGAAGAAAAAGAGGGAGTCACAAACCCAAACCCTCGACTAAGAGCATGGAGCACTAGGGCTGCTGAGCAGCAGGAAAACAGCTTATTCTGTCCCGCTGTGACAGCAACAACAGACGAGAGGTCATGGATACCAAGCACTCTACAGAAACTCATTCCTGGTACCGCTCTCAGCGCCATGACCGTGATTAAGAAACGTCTTTGACACTCAAGAACTCAGGACCCCAAAGAGCCTTTTGTGTATAGAGGCTATATTAATTGATGGCGCCTGTGTTAGAAATTATAATTTACATTTTTTTTTATGGTACTGGGGATGGAACCCAGGGCATTCTACCTCTGAGCTACACCCCCAGCCTTATTTTTTAATTCTTTATTTTGAAACAGGGTCATACTGAATTGCAAGAGGACTCACTAAGTAGCTGAGGCTGTCCACGAACCATGATCCTCCTGTCTCGGCCTCCTAATGCTGGGATTATAAGCATGAGCCACCATGCCTGGCATAAAAATTACAATTTAAAGAATGTTAGGGATTTGCTTATTTATTTATTTATTTATTTATTTATTTTTGGTGGTACTGGGGGTGGAACCCAGGGCTACACTTCCAGACCTTTTATACTTTATTTGGAAACAGGTTCTCACTAAATGTATGAGAGCCTCACTAAGTAGCTGAGGCTAGCTTCGAACCTGTGTGATCCTCCTGTCTCAGCCTCCCAAGTGCTGGGATTACAAGTGTGTGCCACCATGCTTGGTGTTGCTAATTCATTTCAAAGTAATAAGAAGCCAGGCATGCTAGCGCATGCTTGTAATCCCAGCATTTGGGAGGCTGAGACTGGATGATCACGGTTCGCGGACAGCCTCAGCTACCTAGTGAGGCTCTCAGCAATTCAGTGAGACCCTGTTTCAAAATAAAGAATAAAAAATAGGACAGAGGGTATAGCTCGGAGGTTGAATGCCCCTGGGTTCCATCTCCAGGCCCGCAAAATAAATAAATAAAGTAATAAAGTAATAAATAAAGTAATAAGAAACCTATTATGAACTAATATAAAATTTTATAGTCAATACAAATATTTTTTAAAGAAAGAAATTAGTAGCCAGGCGTGGTGGTGCACGCTTGTAATCCCCGCGCTTGGGAGGCTGAGACAGGAGGATCGCACAGATTCGAAGCCAGCCTCAGCTACTTAGTGAGGCTTTCAACAACTTAGTGAGACCCTGTTTCCAAATAAAATATAAAAAAGTTCTGGGAGTATAGCCTGGAGGTAGAAAGCCTCTGGGCTCCACCCCCAATACCACCAAGAAAGAAAGAAAGAAAGAAAGAAAGAAAGAAAGAAAGAAAGAAAGAAAGAAAGATAAAGGGGTGGCACTGTGTTCCCCTTTTGCAAATGTCCCTAAGGTCTGGCCCTAATAGAAGATAGTCAGACTCTCCTATCTGCCTCTGCATTCATTCGATTTGTTGTGCTTTTTCAGGTCATATCAACTAATCAGACCTTCAGTGTAGTCATGCAAGAATGAGAAAAAAAGTTAAATTAACAACTTAGTGTTATTATGAAAATAATTTTGAGCTTGCAAACTTCTAATAAAGGTCTTGGGAGCCAGAAGTTTCCAGGCCACACTTTAAGTGCCCATACATCTATCAGTTAGCAGCAATTATTATTCCCATTGAACAAATAAGCAAACCAAGACAGAGAGAGATTGCAGGACCTGTAAGGACACCCTGCAAGGAGGGCTCAGAGCAGGCGGGCGGCAGAGTGCCACAGCCTCATTCGGATGTTGCCAGGATGAAATGACATCATGAATGTGAGGCGTCCGGCCGTCCCGCGTGGCTCATCACAAGTGCTCGACATAATTTCCCATTGGAAAGGCATGGGAGAGAAGCTGAAGCAGCTTCCACGTCCCTGATCAACCCATCGTATGACAACAGGAAAAAAAAATACAAGTCCCACCAGGTGTTGTCTAGATCTGAGGGTCCTTCACAGACCCCGTCTCAGCCTACAGGACGCAAGTGAGTTTTAACAGCTCAGAGCTCAGGGCCTCTTTCCACCCTTATTCGGCAGATGAGCTGCCTGACACCCCCACCCCCAAGCTTGTTCCCTGGAAACTTGAGCGAGCAAAGAGAACTGCTCCATTATTTACAGCCTCCCTTTTGCATCCTGCTGTATTTACAAGGTGCCCTCCGCAAGCAAAGACGGAGCCCCTGGTGTGCGCTCTCCCCTAGGAGAGGAGGTCTGTGGTCTTCTGTGGGTGCTCAGCCTTGCGCCGCCCTTCCTGTCAATTAGCTTACCTAGCCCTGGATCTCGGGCACACCTGTAGTCCCAGATAGGGAAGACTAAGGCAAGAGGATGGCAAATTGGAGGCCAGCGTGGGCAACTTAGTATGCATCTGCCTCAAAATAAAATAAAAAGGCGTAGGACTGAGCCAAGCGTGGAGGTGCACGCTTGTAATCCCAGTACTTGGGAGGCTGAGACAGGAGGATCTGGGTTCACGGCCAGCCTCAGTTACTTAATAAGGCCACCTGTAGCTAATTGAGACCCTGTTTCAAAAAAAAGAATTAAAAAAAAACCAGACTGGGGGTGTAGCTCGGAGATAGAATGCCCTTGGGTTCAATCCCCAGCATAAAAAAAAAAAAAAAAAGTGTAGGGGTGTGACTCAGTGGTGGCGCACCACTGGGTTCAATCCCTCGCAACGCACCCCCCAAGTCAACTTCCTTAACCCATGGCCTAACTGCTCCTACCTGCAGGGGAGGGGAGGAGGGGCTGAGGCCCAAGGCCAGCTGCAGGTTATTTCCCCTTAGGGATTTGGAAAGTGAATTCACTTGGGGAAGTGAGATTGACCAGTTGAGACTACTGCGCCCTCAACACATCAACAACAGGCTACCTCACATGGAAGGTCAGCTAGGCTCCACCAGGTCAGCTAGGCTCCACACTTCCTCACCTGTGGCTTCCACCTTGACGACCCCCCCCCCACGCCCTGTGCCTCCTCCACCCCAGGCCTAAGGGGTCTTTTAAAAGCATAGATCGGCTACGGTCACTCTCCTTGCTAAAAGTTTTCCCCACTCGGTTGGAACAAAACCTGTAACTCCTAACTGGTTCCTGAGGACCAGACTGGCATGGCCCCGCCCACCTCCCCGGCTGGGAGTGTGGCTTCCTTTCCCAGCACCTGAGCGCCCCTGCAGCACCGCCCACCACTCAGCTGTCACCTGCAGGGAGGCCCCCGACCCAGGGGAGCTCGACACTGCGGGGCACTCCCAACTCTCGGGAGCGATCTTTACTCGCCGGGTCTATTGCCCGTCCCGGGCCCTCCGCATCCTTCTTAAAATGGAGGCTCCCTGCGAGCAGGGGATCCACCCGGTCCTCCTGACGTCTCGAGCTGAGCACCAACCTCGCGCTCAGCAAAAGCGGGTGGAATGAATGGAGCTCCGGGCGCGGGGCCGCAGGTGGCCACGGCTGGGGACCCGGCGCCGCTCGGCCGCGCCCTCCCGCCGCGCCGCCGGTGCTCCACTCACCATGGTGGCCGGGGCCGGCGAGCCAGCTCAGGAGCCCGCGGGCTGACAGGTGGGGCGGCCGCCTCAGACCATGGCTGCTTCCCACAATGCCCTAGAACTGAAAGTTTGCAGACTCCTCCCTCCAGCTCCTCCCAGTGTCCTGCCTCCAGCGCCACTCCTCCCACTCGCCTTCCTCCTTTCTCCTCTTCCTCTTCCTCCCCTTCCTCCTCTTCCTCTTCCCCTTCCCCTTCCTCCTCGCTCTGCTCTTCGCCCTCCTCCCCACCCTCCTCCCCTCCTTCCCCTGCGCGGGCTCAGCTCGCCCCGCCCCGCGCCCGCAGCAGCAGGTGCACAGTCACCTGCGCGCTCAGCACCTGCAGTCCGCAGCCGCGCGCTGTCTCCCCGGGAGCCCCCGCGCCCCCAGGTGTCCAACGGGCCCTTCCCTCATTCCGCATGTGATGGCCAGACCTGGCAAAGATATTTCCCGATGCACGTCGGAAAGTGTGGGGCACTGCCTGGTTCTAAAGCCAGAAGTGGAAGAGATGTTTGGGTTTTGTTGGTGGTGTTTTGTTTTGCCTTTGTTTTGCTTTTAACTCTTCCTCCCCGCCCCAATTTTATTTTTATTTTAACATAAACTCTGCAATCCAAGACAACAGATCATTTCAAGGTCTCTCCTTAAGACGTTGTGGTGTTGAAACTTGGTTTTTTAAGTTGTTTTTTCCCCGTTAATTTTTTTTTTTTAATCTACGGTTCTTATAGGGGCATTGGAAATTTTCATGTCCCAAGGGTAGACTGTTTTGAGTATACATCTGTGTTCTTTGGGGGGAAGGAGAGTAACTTTGTTTTTATCAAATATCTAAAGAAATACTGAAAGTAAATACCTACCAAATACCTAAAGTGAAGCCGGGCGTGGTGGCATACACCAGTGATAACAGTGCTTGGGAGGCTGAGACAGGAGGATCAGATGTCTGAGATCAGCCTCAGCAACTGGAGACCCTCAACAATTTACCCTACTTCAAAATAAAAACAGAACGGGATCTAGGAAGCCAGGCATGACGGTGCATGCTTGTAATTCCAGTATTTAGAAGGCTGAGATGGGAGGATTGCAGACAGCCTCAGATACTACTTAGTGAGGCCCTTTGCAACTCAATGAGACCCTGTTTCAAAATAAAGAATAAAAGCCGGCATGGTGGTGCAAGCATGTAATCTCAGTACTTGGGAGACTGATCAGGAGGATTGCGCAGGTTTGAAGCCAGCCTCAGCTACTTAGTGAGGCTCTCAGCAACTTAGTGAGCCCCTGTTTCCAAAAAATATATAAAATAGGTCTAGGAGTGTAGCCTGGAGGTAGAAGGTCCCTGGGTTCCATCCCCAGTACCACAAAAAAATAAAAAAAAATATAAAATAGGGCTGGAGATGTAGCTTGAACGTAAAATGTCCCTGGGTTCTATCTCCAGTACCGCAAAAAAGGGGGGTTGGGGGGAGTACCTTGGAAGTAGAATGGTCCTGGGTTCAATTCTAAGGGAGGGAGGGAGACAGGGAGAGAGGGGAGGAGGAGGGAGAGGGAGAGGGAGAGAGAGAGAGAGAGAGAGAGAGAGAGAGAGAGAGAGAGAGAGAGAGAGAGAGAGAGAGAGAGAGAGAGAGAGAGAGAGAGAGAGAGAGAGAGAGAGAGGAAATGTAACCCAAGAAGGTTAAGAATCATTAACCTTGGTTAACCTCTTAGCCAAGCAGGCTAAGAACCACCGTGTCCTCCCTGGACCCCCAGATCTGTGAAAGTTCTTCCCAGGATCTGTTGTGTGCTCTCCATGGGATGTGGTCCAGCTTAGGCCACAGGAGCGCTTCCTGCCCCTGTGCATTCACGCAGCAAGCATTTCTGCTTTTTACTCCTGCCAGGCCCAGGAGAGGATCCCTGGGGATGCTGCGGGAGCCCGTAGGTTGTCTTTCTCCTGGAGTGTAGTCTCTGGTGAGAAAACATGTAAGCAGCAAGTCAACAAATTACATGAAGTAAAATAAATGCTCCCAGGAGCCCCCTGTTATACTGAGCTAGGCACAGAGAAGTTAAAAAAACTTAGCTGAGCCACCAGAGAAGCCTGCCCCCTGGAGGTCACAGGAGGCCTAGACAGAGAAGCCTGCGCTCGGAAGGAAAAATAATTTAAAAAAAAATTTTTTTTTAAAGAGTTGTCCTGGAAAAAGAACCTGAAAGAAAGCCACTGTGGCCTGGTGAAGGGCAAGAGGTCTGAGAGGCGGGAGGGGCTTTCTCTGCAGGAAAGTGTCACTGCACCAAACACACCCCAGCCTGCGTGCTCAGAGTCCTCAGAAAGACCCCTCTTCCAGGTCCTCCTCTGCCACTTGCCCTGCACCCTGCAGATCCGTTCCAACCCGGGGGTGTGGCAGCTGCAGGGCCAGGGAAGAGGATTATTTAGGGCCAGTTAAACCTCAGGCTAGGGTGTATTCATTCAAGTCACCCCTCCTTGCCACTCTGGCATGGGGCTATATTTCTATTTTCTGTATTTCTATCTTTCTAATAAACTTCTTTAAATCTTAAAAAAAAAAAAAAAAACACCTCAGGCTATGGATGGGTTTTTCCTGGTGAAAGAAGGAATTTCTGAGAACTGCTTTCTAATTCTGCATTCCCTCCCGGACTCCCGCTGGGTGGCTTTCCCTCCCAGAGTAACCTCTGGGCCTCTCTTCTCTCTCACTGACTGCAGGGCATGGCCAGCGTCTTCCACTTACTACCCAAACCTATGAAAAGCACACCAGCTTTCTGCTTGGAGAAGTTTTCCACTAATGGAAAGAACTAGAATCGCAAAAGTTGAGGTTTTGTTTTGTTTTGTTTTGTTTTGTGGTGCCAGAGATTGGACCCAGGAACTTTCTACCTCTGAGCTACACCCCCCAGATTTATTATTTTTATTCTTTATTTTGAAACAGGGTCTCACTAAGTTGCAGAGGTCCTCCCTCACTAAGTAGCTGAGGCTGGCTGTGAACCTGCCATCCTCCTCTCTCAGCCCCCCAAGTACTGCTCAGGACACAGCAGTTAAGCACTATTTATATTCTCAGCAGAATAACTAGGGCTGTGTGTGTGTGTGTGTGTGTTACTGGGAATTGAACCAGGGGCATTCTGCTTCTGAACTACACCCCCAGTTCTATTTTTTTTTTTATTTTTTATTTTTTTGAAACAGAGTCTCACTGGTTGATGAGAGTCTCACTTGCTGCAACTGTCCTTGAACCTGAGATCCTCCTGTCTCAGCCTCCCAAGTACTGGGATTACAGATGTGCACCACCACACCCAGCTATAACTTGCATATTTTAGACTGACTTTTCTATCCCTATCATCTTCACTCCCTTTTGGAGTCCTGGCTCCATATCAGATCTGCCAACACCCAGGCCAACCCCAGGAACCACCGAATGGCCCAGTAGCTCTGGGGTTTCACTGCAAAAAGGAGTTCCCTAGTCAGATCTCAAGGGGCCATTTAGATTGAAAATCAGGCTGGGTGTGGTGGCACACCCCTGTAATCCCAGTACTTGGGAGGTTAAGGCAGGTGAATTGTAGGCTTACTGACAGCCTCAGCAATTTAGCCAGGCTCTCAGCAACTTAGTGACACCTTGTTTCAAAATAAAAAATAAAATGGAGCTGGGGATGTAGCTCCCAGGAAGAATGCTTTTGGGCTTAATCCCCAACACCACACACATGCACACACACACACAAAAAAAAACCCCACAACAACAACAAGAAAATATATTGGAAATATGCTGTCCTGGGTAGAAGCCAACACATATGCGTTATGATTCAGTTCATGTTGTTCAGAGCTGGTGTGTGCACATTTATTCACAACCCAGTGCCCTGGCTCAATTAGGGCTTTTCTCTTCCTTAATCATTCCATAAATGCATATCAGAGAAGGCAGTACAGGCCCCCAAGTCCACAGCGGGGGAGAAGAGTAAACTAAAACGCTAGCCAACCTGTGCTTGCCAGTCCTGATGTTGGCTCCAGAGAGAAGCTCCCTGTTCATGGTGATAAAACGGCTGCAGCAACTAAAGCTAATTTTAATATTAGTAAAATTAATAAAAATAGTAAAATGCTAATAGTCTGTAAACCAAATCACTAATTTTTTAGACATTCAGAGACATCAAGCTACAGGGTTTTGTTTGGGATTTTTTTGCGGGTCTGGGGATGGGATCCAGGGGCATTCAACCTCCGAGCTACCCCCTGCCCTATTTTTTATTCTTTATTTTGAGACAGGGTCTCACTAAATTGTGGAGGGCCTCACTAAGTAGCTAAGGCTGTCCTCGAACCATGATCCTCCTGTCTCAGCTTCCCCCCAGTGCACGTGCGCCACCACACCTGGCAAGCGACAGGTTTAAAACCATAAAAGAAACACAGGAAAGGCCAGTTTGGAAGCCAGCTCATGCAATGCTTTCCTGACTACACATACATTTAACTAAAACCTAGCCCTGCCATTCTTTAGCATGTGCAATTAATGTCTCAAGTAATAAACATCTCCAGTAATCTCTTCTGCAGTGACCAGCAATTCATCTTGTCACAGTGAAACTTTGAGTCATGGGCCTTACATTCTTTGCTATTCAAAACAGGGCATTTTTATTCAAACGGAGAAATGCTACCCAATGCATATCTAGAGACTACTTCAAGAAATATTTCAACCATAAAATTATGTAGGTTCATTGTAGATGTGGGAAATGCAGAGGAGTGTTATTTTAAAACCTCACTCTCACGGGGCGTGGTGGCACAGGCTTGTAATCCCCGCGCTTGGGAGGCGGAGACAGAAGGATTGTGCAGGTTCGAAGCCAGCCTCACTGGCTTAAGACCCTGTTTCCAAATAAAAAGTATAAAATAGGTCTGGGAATGTAGTGCCCAGAGGCAGAAGGGCTTCCAGGAACCCCAGTACCACCACCAAAAAAAAAAAAAAATCCTCACCCTCAATTCTACCATCAAGAAATAACCATTGTTATATTTGGTATATTTTCTTTTCTTTTAGATTTGCATTTTCTAAGGACAGAGGAGGGGAGAGAAAGAGTTTTTATTTTTAAAACAAAAATTAGACTCCTACTGCTATGGTTAGAATGTGCCCCTTCCCAAATTTATGTGGAAACTCACTCTCTCTGGTGGTAGTCATAAGAGATGTGATCTTTGAGGATGTAATTAAGTCACAAGGGTACCATCTCATTGATAAGTTGGGTCCTGCACTCATGTGACTTTGTGTCACATGGCCTCTGCAGGGCAAGGGAGGGGCTGAAACCCCCGGGAGAATTGGGCGTTCCTGCGAGTAAACCCTCCTCTCGCAAGATGCATACCTTGAAAAGGAGAGCCCGCGTCCTCAAGCTTCGGACAGGCGCACGGGCCCCACGGTACCTCGCCCTGATGCCCGGGAGAGCCGTGCCATTAAAACTTTACATGCCATGTGTACCGGACCTCTCTCGTGTTTTTCACACTCCGCTGTACGCACATTATTTTTATTTTACTCGCATTAATTTTTTATTTTACTTATCACTCATAAATAGATTGGTGCCTTATAAGAGGACTGGAAAGAACTTGTTTTACCTGTTTGGGGCCTTTTGTCCTGTCTTCCATGTGAGAACACAATGTCTTTCCCTCCAGATCATGCAAAATTCAAGGTTCCATCTTAAGACAGAGTGTGAGCCCTCAGCCACCAAGTAAACCAGTCCCCTCATCAATCCTGGACTTCTGACCTCCAGAACTACCTGAAATAAGTTTCTGTTATAAGTTAACCCGTCTCAGGTAGCTTGTTATAGCAGCACAAGTGGACTGAGACACCTACCATAGGTACTGTTCCATACTTTATTGTTTTATTTTTTAGAAACATAGTTATTGAACAAGTATCTATTGGACATCTACCCTGTGCTAAAGAGCTGAACTGGACACTGGATGTAGAACAGTATGAAAAAGAGACATAGTCTCTATCCAAGTGAGTACACAGACAGGAAGACATATATTAAACAAATAACATTCACACAGGTAATTATCACAATGCTATGAAAGGAAAGAATCTGGTGCTATGCAAACATGTAATATAAAAATTCCTACCAAATATCTCTTATTTACCTTTCCAAGATACAGAACTCCCATTTCCCCAATAAATCTTGGTTTGAGTTTGGGGCTTCGAGTCATACATGAATTCTTAACTTTAATTGTAGCCCATGACCCAGTTTCTGACCAAGCAGAATTTTGTTTCTACACAACAATAATGGCTATTTCTAAAATAAGCATTTGCCCAGAATCAAGTAACTCAAACCAATAACATGAGGGACATTTTTTTTAAAACCCTTTGGGGAAGTACCTCTCCTCTTCCTACTAGGTTGGAATGTGCGTGGAGGAGCTGCGGCTGCTGTAGTTGATTTGAGGAGCTCTGAATGATGAGCTTCTCTGTGGCGCCAGCATCTCTCTGTCGAGCATAGGTGGAGGGGTAGCCAAGTTCCTGGTGATACTTTCCGAGGCCTAGATCAAACCTGAAGCTAACCCTGAACTTTCAGGTTGCCTGAACCAGTTGGGGTTGCTCCTTGTGACCAAGATGATTCTGGACATAAACTAGCCAAGGAAGGTCTGCTGCAGGCAGGGCCGTGTAAATTGAGACCCAACACATGCGTTAGGGTGAACATGGCCCCGGAAGAGGGAGGAGTGAGGGGTTGGTGAAACAGAAGAAACAGAGTGTGCAGGAGCAAAGGAGAGAAGGCCTCAAAAGAAGACCAGGGATGTTGGCTCCAGAAAGCCAGAGTTGGGGAGAGGACAGACCACACAAGGTCTTGTTAGGGATTCAGAAGAGCCCACTGTTATGGTTTGAACTGTTATGGTTTTGGGGGGAACTGTTCCCGGAGACCTCGGTTAGGCTCCCAGAGACTATTCCAGTAACCATGGGTCCTTGTCCAGACTAAGGGTAGATATGCTGTAGTCCGTACTCTTAGAAATAAGACAGAAATAAGCTGAAGACCTAGAAATACAGAAGACAGTTACAGCCCATGCTGGCATGGGGGAGGGGTGATGGTGGCCTGATCGAAGTCACCGAAATACAAAATACAAAACAGCTTCTATAGAAACCAAGTCCCCCATCTTACTCTACTGCTATGACCTAAGTATAAGTCCTCCCCCTTAGTTTCCCGCCTAACTGTTGGTGTACACCCAGGTCCAGTCTTTGTTTAGTCAGGGGCCATGTGGTATCTGCCCTCCTTTCACAAAGATCAGTCCCCTTCCCCCATACTCTCAGGGAATTCTTAGCTTCTTACTAGATTTATTATACAAACCTGTTTTTAGAATGTGAAAGTCCTAGGTCCCAACTCCTCTATCCACTTGCTAATTACTTTTAGCCAGGGTACTTTTGCATTATAACAGCTACCTGACTCCTGGCAGTACCCAAGCCCTACCAGTCCTTCCCTTTCACAGGTCTGCACTCCATTTTCTATATACTGATGTATTTTAATAACCACAACTTCTTTTTCGAATCTTCTTAGGCCATTTCTAATACTGGTACACCCAAAAAATGGGAGAGTATTTAAGGCTTACACAGCAGAGAATTGGCAAAATCGGGTTTTAGAGATCATGTTTAATACTAATCCCATTTGCTACGGTGTCAGGAATAGACCAGAGGAGGCGGCAGAGGAGAGAGGATGTGGGGAGACTTGTTGAGAGCAATACTTCAATGAGAGATGATACACTGGCTTCATTCGGGATGGTTGTAATGGGTTTTGCACTTCATGTTATATGGTGAGAATTTCCCAAAATCAATTTCTAGTTGAAAACAATATTTAAAGGACATATAATAGTCCCTTCTTGCACTATTCATATTATATTTCCTTATAAGTGAATAATTCCTAGAGATTATATTCTTATAACTCAATACAGAGATTGTTTCCAGCTTGACAAATACTGTAACTGAATAAGTAATATAATTCCTGGAGTCTGACCTGACAACTAAATGCAGAGATCATTTCCAGTTTTTAAAATGCTGCAATAAAAAATCCTGTACATAAACTTTGCACTTGAGATTCTGGTTACATCAAGATGCTTCATAAAATTCAAATTGTTGGTTTAAAAAGTAAACCTCTGTAAGGCCTCAATATACATCTACCTGGATAGATACATAAATTTAAGAAATGATTATCATTTTACCCTGGCAAAAGCAACTCTGTATTCAGCCATATTCCCGCCAGTAACAAGCAGCCTATGAAACTCTTGAGTTAAGAACAAATTTTAACATAAAGCAGCTCCAGTTGGATGTAATAGGAAAAGATTCATAACCGCACTGGCTAGTCACTTTAAATGCCTGCCCCCAAATCTAAGTGGCCCAAGGCCAACTGTATCCCTCACAGCACCCCCCCCCCCAGCAACTTCTTCCTCTTCTCTAAAAGGCTTTTTTGCACTTTTCCCTCCTTCCTCTTCAAAAGAGAACCTCCTCATCGCTAACACACCATACGCATCTGCCTTCCCACACCCTACTGTCCCTACCAGGAATGGTTTGCCTCTGTACACATGGTTGTCCCTCTCCCCCATAACCAAGATTTTATCGGGCTACTCTCTAATTCACTGTCTATTGGGGCATCCTCACACAATGTTTAAACATCCTCTTTTAAAAACAAAACTTGAGCCGGAAGTGGTGGCACACACTTGTCATCCCCGCACTTGGGAGGCTGAGACAGGAGGATCGCACAGATTCGAAGCCAGCCTCAGCTACTTAGTGAGGCTCTCAGCAACTTAGTGAGACCCTGTTTCCAAATAAAGTATAAAATAGGTCTGGGAGTATAGCCTGGAGGTAGAAAGCCCCTGGGTTCCACCCCCAGTACCAATAAATAAATAAATAAATAAATAAATAAATAAATAAATAAACAAACAAGCAAACAAACAAAACTCCCTGGGCACTTTGGCAATACCTATAATACCAGCACTTGGGAGGCTGAGACAGGAGGATCGCAGGTTTGAGTATAGCCTCAGCAAGAATTGAGACTCTCATCAACCTAGTGCGACCCTGTTTCCAAGCAAAAAAATAAAGTAGCGCTGGAGTGTAGTCTGGACGTAGAATGCCCCTGGGTTCAATCCCCAGTACCACCACCCCCCAAAAAAATTTCTTAGCCTCATATTCCCTTCTAACCATCACCTTCTTTCTTTCGTTCCCCGATAGTAATGTCTCAGACAGTCACCTGTGACTCTGTAATTGCTATGCTTTCATTCCACATTTTTTTAAACCTACTCCCATAATAGCTACTCCCATAATAGCCCCCACCCCTTCCTCAAAATGCTTTTATAAGCCCATGGTGGTGCACGCTTGTAATCCCAGCATTTGGGAGCTGAGACAGGAGGACGTCAGTTCGAGGACAGCCTCAGCAACTTAGTGAGACCCCTTTGCAACTCAGTGAGACACTGTTTCAAAATAAAGAATAAAAAAATAGGGCTGATGGTGTAGCTTGGAGGTAGAATGCCCCTGGGCTCCATCCCCAGTACTAAAAAAAAAAAAAAAAAAAAAAAAAAAAAAAAAAAAATGCTTTATAAGATCACCAAACAATAAGCACTGATTGCCTGGTCCAGTGGGCAACACTGTCTTCCCTCCATCCACTGGTGTTACTGGGTTGTGGTTCCTCAGTTTTTGTCTTCCTGAGAAAAAGATTTCAGTCAAGAGACACAGATAGAATGAGCATAAATGTCAGTGAAGTGAGTGGGCCATCCCACGAGAGGAGGCCGTGTAGACATATCAAAGTAGAGGAACACTCCAGAGAATCTTAGAGTGGACCATTCCAAGAGCGGGAGCAGCGGCTCATCATTCTCATGGTGGATTTTATACTCGATGTGAAAACCTCCCTCTTCATGTCCTCTATCTATTTGGGTTCGCTGCTGCTATTTTCACCAGAGATTAGAGCTCTGTTGCCGATTCCACCATGTTGGGACGTTTCTCATCAGTATTAAGTGAAGCCCATGGGCTCAGTACTCCGTGCACGGTCAGATGTTGGAACTTCAGCCAGTCACACCTATTCCTTCATATTTAAATAAGTGGCATCTGGCCATAAAAGAGGTGGGCAAGGTTCTCAGTCACCCGGGTAGAGTGACCTCTTATCACCAGGCAGAGTGAACCCTCGTCTCCTCCTCCCCTTGCTTATCTGCCTGTGCAGCCCACACGAGCAGCATCTGACCACGCTGCCCCCTTGTCCCCTCCAGGAACCACCATGCTCTGCTTCTCTACTTCCCTGTTCTTGCCCTTTGACCTTTGCCGAATGTGTCCTAAGCACCACCATCCTGGAGCTCACTCTGGGCTGCGCTTGTCTTCACACTCACTGCCCAGTGGAGCGGGAAAGTGGGATAAGTCAGCATTGTGGGCATTTTACAGCCGCCACTGGAGCTCTGGACCAAACTTTGAAGATGCTTATGCCAATCAGACAATTTAGACAATGAAGACCTATTGAAGGATGGAGAGTGAGGACGAGGACTGGGGGAGAGAGGCGCCGAGGGGGGTGAGTGTGCGGCTAGAACAAGGCTGTGCGTTGAGGACATAAATTTGAGGTGGTTTTTGGCGGCAAGGCATGGGAACGTGATGCTTGAAGGAGTTGTTCTAACAGCTGGTGTCCAGCAGATAGGATTTGAGTGTACTTGTTGAGATCTGAAAATAAACTGGTAACCTGACAAAGGGATTCAGTGTGTGTGTGTGTGTGTGTGTGTGTGTGTGTGTGTGTGTGTGTGTGTGACTTAATTCCTATTCATGTATGTGCACACACATGTCCACTTAGAGCATCCCACAGAGGATCAGTTCAGTTGGGTTATGACTTGAATCATTTACTGAAAGTAAGCACCAAGATAGTATAAAAACTCTTCTTTCAGCTGGGCCTGGTGGCGCATGCTTATAATCCCAGCATTCGGGAGGCCAAAACTGGAGAATCGCGGTTCATGGACAGCCTCAGCCTCAGCTACTTAGTGAGGTCCTCCGAAACTCAGTGAGATCCTGTTTCAAATTAAAAAATAAGCCGGGCGTGGTGGCGCACGCTTGTAATCCCAGCATTTGGGAGGCTGAGAACAAAGGATAGCGGTTCGTGGACAGCCTCAGCTACTTAGTGAGGCCCTTTGCAACTCAGTGAGACCCGGTTTCAAAGTAAAGAATAAAAAATAGGGCAGGGGGTGTAGCTTAGAGGTCAAATGCCCCTGGGTTCCATCCCCAGACCTGCCAAAAAAAAAAAAAAAAATCAAATTAAAAAATAAAAAATTAGGAGAGGGGATGTAGCTCAGAAGTCGAAAGCCCCTGGGTTCCATCCCCAGACCCGCAAAAATAAGTAAATAAATAAATACTCTTCTTTCAAACTTTTAGTTGTTGCATTATAATGAAACATAACAGTGGGATTCATTGTTACATACTCATAATGCCATAACATGATTTGGTCAACTGCATTCCCCTTCACCACCCTTTCCCTCTCCTCCCTCTCCCTGGTCTCCCTCCTCTTCTCTCCCAGTCTCCTATTTTTATGAGATTTCTCCCCTCTCTTCCTCCTTTCTTTCGAACTTCCACATATTACAGACTCCCGAGTTCTTTTTGTTTCTTCATGAGTGTGTTTACAGTATGTTGACGTGCAGTCAGGACTTATGGAGAGAGGGACGGGAGCCCCAGAGCCAGAGCCTTTTGGTGGGAGCCGGGTGGACTCTTGCTGTGTGGTGCACTGAGTGGGCCTGTCCTTTTCAGGGAGAAGCATGTACTATTAGCCCCATTCATTCTTCTACAAATCAGTTGTATCCATGACCTCTAGAACCACAAATTTGCTTTTAGAAACATAGCTGTGCTGAGATCTGTGAGAGCAATCCATTCTCCCATTCGTTCTTGACAGACCTGGGAAGATGGAAAATTATTAAAAGTAAGACAATATTTCTAGTTACCTTTGTCTCTGCCATAGAAGATTAATGGTGTCTTAATCCATTTGACCTCCATCTACTACTTAATACCACACAAATGTTAATTTTGATCCCATGAAAAGGCCTTTAGAAAGAAAAAAGGGCGCATGATCAAAGGTAGAGAGAACATTTTTATCTGTAATTATGCAGAGCCCTTTCTGATGCCAAGTAAATGATTATCAATCATCTCTAAAGTCTGCAAACAGATATGACTTATCAGCATCATCAAACAAAATCTGTCAAGAAGCCAACAAGATCGTTAGAGCACTGCCTAGCTCTAATGACGTTCTGATTAAAGGCTAACTCAACTAAAGAGAGGTGGGCAGGGAGGAGCAGTTCCTGAGTTTCTCACGTTTTTTAGTCCTAATGAGTACAAGATGTTTCAGTAGAGCACACTGATGGTTTTCCTGGTTATACCCAAAAGAAAAAAGGAAATAGCACACAGATGCCTTAGACACTGGCTTTACAGCCACAGTTGAAAAAATCTCTATGTTAGAGTTGTGGGCACTGAGAAGAATTCAGAGCCTGTAAAGCAGTTATAGTGTGTCCCCATGGACGAACTGGCTTTGAATCCATGCAAACCTCCTGTCTCAGCCTCCCAAGTACTGGGATTACAAACGTGGGCCACCACGCCTGGCTAGGAGAAAATTTTAATTAATGTTAATGAAAAAGCTGCCCTGTAGACTAACCGTTAAAATACTTCCTAAAGCCTGTTAAAATGTGCCTTCTTAAAAGCATGTTTAAAGACACTGATAAGAGCTGAGCAGGGTGGCACAGAATGGCACCAGTATGGAGCCAGGTGGCACCAGACTTCACCAGCACTGCCAGCCACACTCAGAGTTCACATGGAAGTCAACAGGACCGCGGTCTGCACACATGAGCAGTATTTGTGCTCACATGGTCCAATATTTTTCAGAGGAAATAAGGTGAACGCAGACTGCATTTGGTGATCTGCAAAAACAGAGATTGTCTTCCGAGGAAATGTCAGCAGACTGCCTGTCTCCCACATTCAGAAATTTGATGAGAAAATATGTCCCTTTTGTTTAAAGCAATTGGATACTTTGCTATCTAATTCTGGCCTTACAATATTCTGCCATCATAGGTATCTTCTTACGGGTTGACTTTTTCCTCGTATGAATCTAAAGTTAAGAAGCACTATTATTTTTTTTTTAATGTTTTTTAAAAGAACTAAAGTTTTTATTTTCTCTGAACATAGACAATTTCAAAGTGTTTTAAAAATGTTCAAAACAGATATGCATTTAGCAATATTATATATACATTTAGGGATACATCGAAATTACGTGAAAAATTATATACAGAAAACTATAAAAAACATTGCTGAGAAAAAATATTTAATTACTTATTTACATTTTACTTAATTAACATAAATCTAAATGTGTTGCTGAAACTACAAAGATTTTTTTTATGTTTAAATCTATGTTTTATTTTTTTTAATTTAATTTTATTTTATTTTTTTTACAATTTTTTTATTGAACATAAATAGTATACATTTACACTATATTTGGTGCCCTCTCCCCCCCCGCCCCCATTTTCCCTTCCCCCCTCCCACCAATGGTTGTCCAGGTTAACCATATCTTATTCATAATTTTACACATGTTCAAGTGTAGACCCTTATTAATCAAGACCGGCCTTCCTCCTCTCCTATCTTACCATCTAAACTTAGCTAGTATTTCCCCTTTAATATCTGGAGACCCACTGGTATTCTTTGTGTTTCCTAGTTTGGGCATATTAGAGGAAACATATGCATCTTCTTCTTCTGTGCTTGGCTGATCTCACTTAACATAATGTTCTCCAGGGCTTTCCATCTTCTTTCAAATGATATAATTTTGTTCTTCTTTATGGCTGAATAGAATTCCATTGTGTGTATTTCCCACAGTTTTGCTATCCATTCATCTGTTGATGGTGATCTGGGTTGGTTCCATATTTTGGCTATTACAAATTGTGCTGCTATGAACATAGGTATGCATATGTTGCTGTAGTTCTCTGAATTCAACCCCTTTGGAAAGATACCCAGGAGTGGTATAGCTGGGTCATATGGTGGATCTGTTCCCACCTTTCTTAGGAATCTCCACACAGATCTCCATAGTGGTTGAACTAGTTTGCATTCCCACCAACAGTGTAAAAGGGTTCCTCTTTCCCCACATCCTCGCCAGCATTTGTTGTTATTTGATTTCTTTATGCTTGCTACTCTGACTGGGGTTAGATGGAATCTCAGTGTAGAAGCACTATTATTAATGTCTTCAAAACAAACATTCTGTTCTTTTGACCTAATATTTTAAGACCTTGGTGAAGCACACAGTTGCCAGGAATCCAGGGCACAATAGAGGTTCTCTCTGCAGACCAACCCTTCATCTGTTTCCTTAAACCACATTCTCTCCCTTCAAATTTCTTTCCTCTTATACTATTCATGTTAGAAAGCACTGAGATCATTATATGTTATTATATATTACTATTAATAAGTTATTCCTGTTTTAGAGTTGAGGAAACCGACTCAGAATGGTTAAACAACTTGTTAAGATCATTTCCCTAAAAACAAAGTTCATAGAAACAGTGAAAAGAAAAAGATAATTTTTCTAGCAAAATGCAGACAGCTGCTGGGATTCAGATTTGGGTTCTCCTGGTTTGAGAGCTCATCATCTTTCCACTGCTGCTCCCTTGCAGTCTCCAACATGCATTAATCCAGACACCAAGCTTTCCTTTATTCTTCTTCTTTTCACTCCCAGCTCATTTTGACTCTATTGTATTAGTCAGCTTCCTGTCAGTATAACAGAATACCTGAGGTAGTTTACTTATAAAGAGAAAAGGTTCATTTTGCTCACTACTTTGGAGGTTTTAGTCCATAATCAAGTGGCTCCATGGCTTTGGGCTCTGGCGAGGCAGCAAGCCATGGTGGGAATGTGTGGTGGGGCAAATTATTCACCTCATGAACTAGAAAACCAAAGGGAAGCCAGGCGTGGTGGCACATGCTTGCAATCCCAGCATTTGGGAGGCTGAGACAGGGGGATCTGGGTTTGTGGACAGCTTCAGTTACTTAGTGATACCCTTTGCATCTCAGTGAGACCCTGTTTCAAAATAAATAATAAAAAACAGGGCTGGGGTATAGTTCAGAGGTAGAATACCCCTGCGTTCTAACCACAGTACTGCAGAAAGAGAGAAAGAGAAAGAAAGAAAGAAAGAAAGAAAGAAAGAAAGAAAGAAAGAAAGAAAGAAAGAAAGAAAGAAAGGAAGAAAGGAAGAGAAAGGAGATTGGCCCCTCTCAGGTCCCTTGAGACCTAAGATCTTTTCGGGCCTTACCTTCTAAAGGTTGTACTATTTCTCAGCAGTGCCACCTAGGGATTAAGCATTTAATACATAAACTTTTAGGGGTTGTTCAACATCTAGATTGTAGCATACTGTTCAGGTTTTTCAGGAAGATTCCAAAGAGTATATCTGTACTGCACACAATGTTTGTACTTCTTCCTCCATTTGGAATTATGGAGGAGTTGCAGCCCTGGGCATGGATCAGCATCCCAATGATTAGAAGAAAGGACTCAAACACCCTGGGGAAAATCCTGCTGGGGACCCTGAGCTCTCCAGCCCCTCCCATTTGAGCCACTGGACCTCAGGCTTTGCTGGGACAGTCACTGACGCAGCAGGCTACAGCCTCACAGCGCAGCCTGCCAGAGAAACGCTGATTCAGGTGTGTCCAAGAGCTCCCAGGGAGGAGAGTGTGAGCTCAGCATCTACCACAAGGCTGGCGTTTCAGTTCTTCTTCTCTTCTCTTTTCTTTTCTTTCTTTCTTTCTTTCTTTCTTTCTTTCTTTCTTTCTTTCTTTCTTTCTTTCTTTCTTTCTCTTCCTTCCTTCCTTCTTTCCTTCCTTTCTCTCAGTCCCTCTCCTCCTCCTCCTCCTCCTCCTCCTCCTCCTCCTCCTCCTCCTCCTCCTCCTCCTCCTCCTTCTTCTTCTTCTTCTTCTTCTTCTTCTTCTTCTTCTTCTTCTTCTTTTCTTTCTCTCTCATTCTCTCTTCCCCCTCCCTCCCTCCTTCTCTATTCTTTATTCCTTCTTTCCTTCCTTCCTTTCTCTCTCATTCCCTCCCTCTCTCCTTCTCCTTCTCCTTCTCCTTCTCCTTCTCCTTCTCCTTCTTCTTCTTCTTCTTTTCTTTCTTTCTCTCTCTCATTCTCTCTTCCCCCTCCCTCCCTCCTTCTCTCTTCTTTCTTTCTTTCTTTCTTTCTTTGTATTGGGAATGGAACCCAGGAGCTTTCTACCTCCAGGCTACATGCCCAACTTATTTTATATTTTGTTTGGAAACAGGGTCTCCCAAAGTTGCTGAGAGCCTCACTGAGCAGCTGAGTCTGGCTTCGAAACTGTGTGATCCTCCTGTCTCAGCCTCCCAAGCGCGGGGATTACAAGCGTGCGCCACCACGCCTGGCACATCACTACTTACTAGCTCGGCCCAAGCTTCCTCATCTGTAAATGGAGAGCATAATAGTGTTCGATTCATGATTTTGTTCTGAGAATTAACTACAGTAAGCCCTGAAGAGTGCTCAGCATGGTATCTACTAAGTGCTTAAAAAAAACCGACTGTTCTTTGGTGATACCAGAATTTGTGAACTGCTACCCCAGGTAAACACAAAGCTCTGACTGGGTCTGCATCTGCCCGGAGACCAGCAAAGGAGTGAGTGTTGAGCCTTCCTTCCTCTCTGCCCTTGACAACCGAGCTCCACAGGCTCCAGAGAGTTACTCCACAGTTCAGCTCAGTACCAAACACTCCTGTTCCGCACTCTGGGAAGAAGGAAGCCCCGAAGGCTGCCTAGGTTCCAATCCCCAGGTTCCAGACAAAGGCTGTGCCTCACTTTTTAGCATAAATGACTACAGAACTTGCACTAGTGAATATCCTTCCCTTTAAACATAAATGACTAGAGAACTGAATTTATTAACAACCATTAAGTGATCGGAGGCCCTTTGAGCTGTTTTTCCTTTTCACAAGCACCACATCCATACATTATTTATTTCCTCATTAAGCCCCCACCAGCAACTCTATTATAAGCCTGACTCCATGGTAGGCACATATGTACTGGTACCTGAGACAGCTCCCGCTCCCGCTCAACATGAAGCCATGATCCAGTAGAGGAAGGGACCAGTAGGAAAGCAGTAAAAAAGCAAACGTAGTATAACTGGAAATTGTGATATATTCTGTCAGAAGTAAATTTCTATGGCGTTGAAGAAAAAAAAGACATAGATTTGAAAGCAGCTTAGCAAGGTGAATTTTACTTTTTGTAAAAAGGGATCCATCCTGCCACCCGTAAAGTCAGGTGTGTAAGAACAACGTGGAGGACACTTGCTGGGCGAGGAGTTAGCACTCACAATTTACAGGAAGTGCTATCTTCACAAAAATACTGGCGCACATAAGATTACACCTTGGCAGTTTTACAAAACGGAGCCTAAGTCAAGCTATTCCTTGGATAGAAAAAATCTAATTCAATTCTCACAGTTCTATGATAGGTAATAACAGGAAGTAGTGATAGGGAATAGGGAGATCTACTTGGTTGGGGAACCCAGGAAGAGGCGGAGGTAAGGACATTTAATCTGCAGCCTGAGGGGATTCAGCCAGGTGACTGGGGGGGGCAGGAGGAAGGACAGGTGAGCCTCTGAGGAACCCAAAGAAAGTAGGTGGGGCTGGAGCACAGAGAGAAGGAGGTGGCGGAGATTACCTTGGTCCCTGGCGAGGCAGGCCTCCTGGGCTCTTGGAAAGAGTCTGAATAGAAAAAAAAAAAAAAAAAAAGACCTCTTTCTTTAGCTTTGTATGCAAAATGGCACCTGTGTCTTCCTCATGGAAGAACTGATGAAGAGAGCCCCCGTTCTGTACTCTCCTACTTGTTTCTTTTTACATCCTTCTTCAAATGGCTTCACCCACCCCAGCTCTTGGCAGTAGGGAATTTGCTTACCACACTTTCCTATGCAACTCAGGAAATCATTTTTTCTTGAAAGGTGGTCACTGGAAGTGGCCCATATTTTTCATTGGTCTCACTTAGTAATCACTGTATATTGAGCTAGACAGTCCTCTTATATCCAGCCTATACTTCTAGGCAAAATGAGCCTGGCTATTAGCCCAGAGTTGAGCAGCTGGTAAGATGAAGCTCATTTCCTGGGTTGTCTTGTTTTGGTTTTTGGTACTGAGGATTGAAATGGGAACATTCTAACTGTGAACTACATAGCATGCCTTTTTTTTATTTTGAAATAGGATCTGAGTTGCTGAGGCTGGCCTTAAACCTGCGATTCTTCTGTCTCAGCCTCCCAAGTATTGGGAAAACAGGCACGTGCCACCATGCTTTGCCATTTCCTGGTTTTGTCTTGGGCTTTAAGACTAGATCCTAAGAGTCCGTGAGAGTTGGACTCAAAGAGCTTTCAAAGAAGGACAAGGTCAGTTTTGACCAAGACAGGGCAGTGGAGACCTCCTGTGTTCATCCTGAGTAATAGCTACCAGTAAGAAGTGGTTTCTCTTCTCTTCTCTTCTCTTCTCTTCTCTTCTCTTCTCTTCTCTTCTCTTCTCTTCTCTTCCCTTCCCTTCCCTTCCCTTCCCTTCCCTTCCCTTCTTGTCCTCCTCGTCCTCCTCATCCTCCTCGTCCTCGTCCTCCTGCTCGTCCTCCTCTTCCTCCTCCTCCTCCTCCTCCTCCTCCTCTTCAATCTCTCTCTCTCTCCCTCTCTCTCTCTCTCTCTCTCTCTCTCTCTCTCTCTCTCTCTCTCTCTCTCTCTCTCCTTTCCTCTCCTCTCCTCTCCTGGTTGTCATAGAGTGAGCTGTCTCCCCTGTCACTTCCTTCCACCACCATGATATTTAGCCTTGCGTCAGGCTCAAAGCAGTGGAACTGGCCAATTCCGAACTGAAACCATGAGACAAAATTAATCTTCCATTTTTTTTAGTTGTTTTCCCCAGACATTTTGTAATACTGATAAAAATCTAGCACACCTCTCCAAATATAACTTATTAAGCAACAAAGTTGCTCACTGGGCCTGGGTGTCATTTGTAAAACCAGTAAGTTTCAGACCATAAGATATTCAGAGATATTTTCTATCTCAAATTCCAGAGGAGGTTCTAGTCTTGCCTGTGACTTGGGTGGAACCCAGAGGCTTTCTACCTTGGGGCTAACACTCCTAGACCTATTTTATCTTTTATTTGGAAACAGGGTCTCACTAAGTTGCTGAGAGCCTCACCAAGTATCTGAGGTTGGCTTCGAACCTGCGCGATCCTCCTGTCTCAGCCTCCCAAGTACTGGAATTACAAGTGTGCACCACCACACCTGGCTGCAACTCAAATTTTCTAACTTTCAAAATTTCCACTGAACTTCACAGCCTTGGAAGAGTCACCAGAGCAATTTGTGCAAGTCCACAATGCTGCATGAGCCTGACTCTTGGGCCAGGGTCACTGCCATTGCACTGGGGGTCTCTGTCCCCAAAAGAAAGGGCATAACAAAAAAGACATGGCCCAGTAATGGAGTCACCTAAAACATGAAACAAGAACTGGCAGAAGCAAAAGGAGAAATAGATTAATGTACAGGTAGTCAGAGATTCAGCACTTTTCTCTTGGTCATTGAGAGAGTGAGTGGACTAAAAATCAATGAAATAGAGACACCAGGAATGCTACCTACCAACCCGATCTGATGTCTGGAGCAGGGTACAGTGGCACACTCTTGTAATCCTAGTACTTGAGCAATGAGACCAGCCAGCCTCATCTTCTTAGACCCTTCGCAACTTAGTGAGACCCTGTTTCAAAATTAAGAAAAAAAATAAAGCTGGAGATGTAGCTTGGAGGGTCCTGGGTTCCATCACCAAGACCACAAATATAAACAAACAAACAAGCAAATAAATAAATAAATAAATAAATAAATAAATAATGTCTGTGGAATGTCACACAAATTTTTATTTCCTTCTAGGGATTCCCAGGATATAAAGGATACAAGTACATTGAATTTGCTAATTATTTACATTATTAAAATATGTGCTCATGGCTAAAACAAGAGGATCTCAGATTCTTAGCTGTTTCAAAATTAAAAATAAATAAAATAGGGCTGGGGGGGTATAGCTCAGAGGTAGAATGCCCCTGGGTTTCCAGTACTACAAAATAAATAAATAAACAAATAAATGCTTATATAGTAATGCTTACATATACACATGCACAGATTGGCATAATTCCTGGTAAGTATGATAATAATACATTTAACAATTGCTAAGTTAAAAAAGCTGATTAGCTATTTTCTTTTCTCTATGAGGAGTATTTACCAGAATAATCTATGTCCTGGTCTAGGAGCAGGTTTTCTTACATTTTGACATTTTGATGGATGGGGATCATACAGTATGTGATGTCTGACCACAATAGAATTAAGCTAGACATTAGCATCAAGTAGACACTGTGAAACCCCCAAATATTTGAAATTTGAATAATGATTACTCATATTTGTAATTAATTATTGTTTCAGTGAAGAAATCATAGAGATGATTTGAAAATATTTTAAACTGTTAATGAGAGAATGTCATATCAAATTTATGGTGGTAATAGAGCAGTGCTTAGAGAAAAATTTTAACATTAAGTACTTAAAACAAAAGTGCTTGAAATTAACAACCAGAACTTCCATTTGGAGAATCAAGTGAAGAAACTTTCAGATGAACTAAAAGCAAGGAAGAAAATAATAAAGGTAAAACAAAAACTAATAAACAGAAAATCACCAGAAATACGTTGGTTTCCTGAAAAGGTCAAGAAAATGACATATAAGTAGTTAAATTGATCAAGAAAAAAAGTAAACATTAACTACCAATTTCAGAAATTATAGAAATGTGAAAAATGATGACAATAAATTCAACAACTTGAATAAAATACCCTAAAAATGCACACAGACATATGAGGTGACAGTCAAAGCTGATAGAGAAGAAACAGAATGGAGCGCCGCCTTCTCTCTGAACCTCCACTTTCTTTCTGGATTTCCACCTTTCCTCTGGACCTCCATCTTTTCTCATGACCTCTGCCTTCTCCCTGGGCCTTCGCCTTCTCTCTAACCTCAAACTTCTCTCCACACCTCTGACTTCTCACTGGACCTCTTTCTTCTCTGTTGGACTCTACCTTCTCTCTGGACCTCTGACTTCTCTCTGGATCTTTACCTTCTCTCTGTTGCTACGACTTCACTCTAGACATTCACTTACTCTGTGGACCTCCACCTTCCCGCTGTACCTTTAACTTCTCCCTGGACCTCTACATTCTCTCTCCGTCTCCGCTTCTCTCTGAACCTCCTCCTTCTCTCTGGACCTCTGCCTTTGCTCTGGAACTCTACCTTATCTCTGGATCTCCAACTTTTTTCAGGACCTGTGCCTTCTCTCTGAATCTCCTTCCTCTCTCTGAAACACCACCTTTTCTCTGGACCTCTACCTTCTCTCTGGACCTTTGTTTTCTGCTGGACCACTGCCTTCTCTCTGGACCTCCACCTTCTTTTTGAAACTTCACCTTTTCTCAGGACCTTTGCCTTCTATCTGGACCTCCATCCTCTCTCTGGATCTCTAAATTCTCTCTAGACCTTTGCTTTTCTTTGGACCTCTGCCTTCTCTCTGGACCTCTGACTTCTCTCTAGAACTACACCTTCTCTCTGGAGGTCCTCCACATTATCTTTTTTTTGGACCTCCACATTCTCTCTGGGCCTCCAACTTCTATCTGGAACACCGCCTTCTCTCTAGACTTCTGCCTTTTCTCTGGACCTTTAACTTCTCTCTGGAACTTCATCTTGTCTCTGGACCTCGGCCTACTCTCTGGACTTCTACAACTTTCTGGACATCAACATTCTCTCTGGACCTCTACCTTCTCTCTGTACCTCCACCTTCTCTCTGGACCTTTACCATCTCATTGTATCTCCGCCTTCTTTCTGGACCTCCAACTTCTCTCTGGACCTCCACTTTCTCTCTGGACCTCTGCCTTCTCCCTGATTTCAGTCTTTTCTCTGGACCTTCACCTTCTCTCTGGACCTCTGCCTTGTCTCTGGACCTCCACTTTCTCTCTGGACCTCTGTCTTCTCTCTCTTCCTCAGCCTACTCTCTGGACCTCTACCTTCTCTCTGGAACTCCACCTTCACTCTGGACCTCTGTCTTCTCTCTGGACCTCCAACTTGTCTGTGGACCTCCACCTTCTCTCTGGACCTCTGCCTTTTTTCTGGAACTCCACTTTCTTTCTGGACCACTGACTTTACTCTGGATTTCTGACTTCTCTTTGGACCTCCACATTCACTCTGGACCTCCACCTTTTTTCTGAACCTCCAACTTTTCTCAGAACCTCTACATTCTAACTGGACCTTCGCCTTATCTCTGGATCTCAAAAAGTATTTCTGGACCTCTGCCTTCTCTCTGGACACCCACCTTCTCTTTAAACCTCCAAGTTCTCTCTGGACCACTACCTTATATCTGAATTTTCTCCTTATCTCTGGACATCAACCTCATCTCTGGACCTCTGCCTTCTTTCTGGACTTCTGTCTTCTCTCTGGACCTCCAAATTCTCTATGTATCTCCACCTTCTCTCTGGACCTCTACTTTCTCTCTGGACCTCCATCTTTTCTCTGGACTTCTATCTTCTTTCTAGACCTTTACTTTCTCTCTGGACCTCTGTCTTTTCTCTGGACCCCCTCCTTCTCTCTGGATTTCTGTCTTCTCTCTGGACCTTCTCCTTCTCTCTGAACCTCTGCCTTCTCTCTGGACCTCCGCCTTCTATCTGGACCTTGAACTTCTCTCTAGACCTCTACTTCTCTGAACCTCTACTTTCTTTCTGTACCTCTGCCTTTTCTCTGGACATCTACAATATCTCTGAAATTCTTTCTTCTCTCTGGACCTTTGCATTCTCTCTGGACCTCCACCTTCTCTCTGGACATGCATTTTCTCTCTGAACCCTCACCTTCTCTCTGGACGTCTGACTGCTCTTTGGACCTTTACACATTCTGTGCCTCTAACTTCTCCTTGCACCTCCACCATTTCCCTGGGCCTCTGCATTTTGTCTGGAACTCTGATTTCTATGTGGACCTCCACCTTCTTCCGGACCTATGCCTAACTCTCTGGACCTCCACCTTCTCTCTGGACATCTTACTTCTCTATGGACTGCCTGCCGCCTTCTCTCTGGACCTCGGCCTTCTCTATGGACCTCTGCCTTCTTTCTGGACCTTTGCCTTCACTCTGGACCTCCACTTTCTCTCTGGACCTCCATCTTCTCTATAGAACTCCATCTTCTCTCTGGGCCTCTGCCTTCTCTCTGGACCTTCAACTTCTCTCTGGACCTCTGTCTCCTCTCTGGGCCTCCTCCTTCTCTCTAAATCTCAGCCTTTTCTCTGGACCTCCACTTTCTCTCGGGACCTCCAACTTTTCTCTGGACATCTACATTATCTCTGGACCTTCACCTTCTTTCTGGACCTCTAACTTCTCTCTAAACCTCCACCTTTTTTCTGGAACTTTGTCTTCTCTAAGGACCTCTGCCTTCTTTTTGGATCTTCACCTTCTCTCTAGACCTGCAATTTCTCTGTGGCCCTCTAACTTCTCTCTAGACCTTCAACTTCTCTCTTGACGTCTATCTCTCTATGGACATTTGACTTCTCTCTGGACCTCTTTCTTCTCTCTGGACCTCTGCCTTCTCTTTGGACTTTTTCTTTCTCTCTGGATATCTGTTTTTCTCCCTGGGCCTCTACCTTCTTTTTGGACCTCCTATTTTGTCATCCTCCACCTTCTCTCTGGACCTCCAACTTTTCTCTGGACTTCTAATTCCTCCTTGGATCTCCACCTTCTCTATGGACCCCACCTTCTCTATGGACCTTGCCTTCTTTATGGATTTCTTTCTTTCTCTGGACTTCTGCCTTCTCTCTGGACCTTGGCCTTCTCTATGGACTTCTATATTTTCTCTGGACCTCCACATTCTCTCCAGACTTCTTTCTTCTACCTGGACTTTTGCCTTCTCTCTATACTCTCCATTCTCTCTGGATCTCTTCCTTCTCATTGGACTTCCACCTTCTTCTCTGGGCCTCTTCATTCTCTCTGGACCTACGCCCCTCTCTCTGGACCTCCACCTTCTTTCTGGACCTTTGTCTTCTCTATGGAACTCTGCTTTCTCTTTTGACCTCCACCTTTTCTATGGGCCTCAGCCCTCTCTATAGTCCTCCAACTTATCCCTGGTCCTCCACCTTCTTTCTGGTCCTCTACATTCTTGCTGGACCTCTGCTTCTCTCTGGACCTTTTCCTTCTCTCTGAACCTCTGGTTTCTCTCTGGACCTCCTCCTTCTCTCTAGACTTCTTCCTTCTTGAACTTCAACCTTCTCTCTGGACCTCCAATTTCTCTCTGGATATCTACCTTCTCTCTGGACATCTGACTTCTTTATGAAACTCTAAGGTCTCTCTGGAACTCCATCTTCTCTCTGGACCTCTGTCTTCTCTTTGGAACTCCACCTTCTCACTGGACCTCTGCCTTCTCTCTGGATCTCTACCTACTTTCTGGATCTTCAATTTTTTTCTGGACCTCTACCTTCTCTCTTGACCTCCATCTTCTCTTTGGACCTATGCCTTCTCTCTGGATCTCTTTCTTCTCTCTGGACCTCCATCTTCTCTTTGGACCTTTTCCTTCTCTCTGGACCTCCCCTTCTCCCAAGCCTCTATATTCTTTCTGGACCTCTGCCTTCTTTCTTGGCCTCCACTTTCTGGACCTCCAAATTTTCTCTGGACCTCTGCCTTCTCCCTGGACTTCTACCTTCTCTCTGAACCTTAAACTCTTGTCTGAACTTCTGCCTTATTTCTATATCTCCACCTACTCTCTGAGGCTCTACATTCTCTCTTGACCTCCATCTTCTCTCTGGACCTCTGCCTTGTCTCAGGATCTCTGTTTTCTCACTGGAACTCCACATTCTTTTGGGACTTTTGCTTTCTATCTGGAACTCCAAATTCTCTCTGGACATTCACCTTCTCTCTGGACCTCTGCCTTCTCTCTGGATTTTCACTATCTCTGTGGACTTCCAATCTCTCTCTGGACCTCTGCCTTATTTCTGAACCTCTACTTTCTGGGCCTCAGGCAACTCACTGGACCTTGCCTTATCCCTAGACCTCCCCTTCTCTCTGGATCTCCACTTTTCTCAGAAAATCTCCCTTCTCTCTTGACCCCTGATATCTCTTTGGACCTCCTCCTTCTCTCTGGACCTCTGCCTTTTGTCCAGACCTCTACATTTTCTCTGGGCCTCTGCCTACACTCTGGACCTCCAACTTCTCTATGGAACACCATCTTCTCTCTGGACCTCTGCCTTCTCTCTGGACCACCAACTTCTCTCTGGACTTTTATCTTCTCTCTGAAACTCCATTTTCTCTCTGAACCATTAACTTCTTTCTGAACCTCCACATTCTCTCTGGACCTCTACATTTTCTGCACCTCTGCTTTCTCCCTGGACCTCTACATTCTCTCTGGACCTCCACCTTCTCTCTGGACCTCTGTCTTCTCTCTTGATCTCCTAGTTCTCTATGGACCTCTGTTTTCTCTGGACCTTCCCCTTCTCTCTGGTCCTCCAACTTCTCTCTGCATATCACCTTCTCTCTGGACATCTGCCTTCTCTCTGGACCTCCACCTTTTCTCTGGACCTCTGCCTTCCCTTTGGACCTTTTCCTTCTCTCTGAACCTCCAACTTTTCCCTGGGCCTCTACCTTCTCTGTAGACCTATGCCTTCTCTATCCTCCTTCACCATTCTCTGGATCTCTAACTTTTGAGTGCTGCCTTTTCCTTTGACTGCCACCTTCTCTCTGGACCTCTTCCTTTTCTCTGGACATCCACCTTCTTCTATGGGTTTCTTTATTCTCTCTGGACATACACCTTCTCTCTGGACCTCTGTCTTTTGCCTGGACCTTTGCTTTCTTTCTGGATCTCTGCCTTATCTCTGAATCTCCACCTTCTTTGTGTACCTCCACCTTATTTCTAGACCTCCACATTCTCTCTGGACGTTTTCCTTCTCTCTGAACCTCCAATTTCTCTCTGTATTTCCAACATCTCTGTGGACCTCTACCCTCTCTCTGTACCTTGACATTCTCTCTGGACCTTCACCTTCTCTCTCAACTTCTACCTTCTCGCTGGTCCTCTAACTTCTCTCTGGACTTTGTCTTCTCACTGGACTTCCACCTTATCTCTGGACCTCCACCTCTTCTCTGAACCTCCACCTTATCTCTGGACCTCCACCTCTTCTCTGAACCTCCACCTTATCTCTGGACCTCTACATTCTCTCCGGACCTCTACATTCTCTCTGAATGCCTTTTCTCTGGACCTCTGTCTTCTCTATGGACCTCTGACTTCTCTCTAGAACTCTGACTTCTCTCTGGACCTTGGCCTTCTGTCTGGTAATCTACATTCTCTCTGGACTTCCCACCTTTTCTCTGTATGTCTTTCTTCTATATAGACCTTTGCCTTCCTTTGGACCTTTTCCTTCTCTCTGGACTTCTGCTTTCTCCCTGGGCCTCTAACTTCTCTCTGGACTGCCACCTTTTCTCTTATCATCCACCTTTTCTCTGGACCTCCAACTCTTCTCTGGAACTCTGCCTGGACATCAGCCTTCTTTCTGGACCTCTCTCTTCTCTATGAACCTCCACCTTCTTTCTGGATCTCTTTCTTTCTCTGACTTCCAACTTCTCTCTGGACCTCGGCCTTCTCTCTGGACCACCACCTTCTCTAAGGATCTCCACATTCTCTCTTGACCTGTTGATTCTTCCTGGACACTGGCCTTCTCTCTGGACCTGTATATTTCCTCTGTACTTTTTTCTTTTCTCTGGACCTCTGCATTCTTCTCTGGTCTTCTACATTCTCTCTGGAACTATGCCTGCCTCTGGACCTCAGCCTTCTCTCTGGACCACCACTTTCTCTCTGGATTTTTATATATATTTTTCTGGACCTCTACCTTCTCCCTAGACCTTTGCCTTCTTTTTGGACCTCTGCATTTTCTACGGACCTCTTCCTTCTCTCTAGACCTTTGTCTTGTTCTCTAAGCCTCTACATTCTCTCTGGACCTATGCTTCTCTCTGGACCTCCAATTTCTTTCTGGACCTTTGCCTTCTCTCTGGACCTCTGCCTTTTCTCTGGACCTCCACCTTCTCTCTGGTTTTCTAACTTCTTTATGGACCTCCACTTTCTTCTCTGAGCCTCTATATTCTCTCTGGACCTACACTCACTCTGGACCTCCAACTTTTCTCTGGATCTTTGACTTCTCTCTGGACCTCTGTCTCTCTCTGGACCACCTCCTTCTTTCTGGACCTCTGTCTTCTCTCTGAAACTCCCACTTCTTTCTGGACATCTACCTTCTCTCTGGACTTCTAACTTCTCTGTGGACCTCCACCTTCTCTTTAAACTTCTATCTTCTCTCTGGACCTTCAACTTCTCTCTGGAACTCTTTCTTCTCTCTGGACCTCCATCTTCTCTTTGGACCTTTTCCTTTTCTCTGGATGTCTGCCTTCTCCCTGGACCTCTAACATTACTCTGAACCTCCAATTTTTCTCTCGACCTACACCTTCTTTCTTGACCTCCAACTTTTTTCTGGACCTCTGTCTTATCTCTGGACTTCCACCTACTCTCTGGGCCTCTATATTCTCTCTGGACCTTTATCTTCCCTCTATATCTCCGCCTTCTCCCTGGACTTTTACCTAATCTGAGGACTTCCACCTTTTCTCTGGTCCTCTGTCTTCTTTCTGGACCTCCTCAGTATTCATTCTGGACCTACGCCTTCTCTCTGGACCTCCAAATTATTTCAGCACCTCTGCCTTCTTTCTGGATCTTTGCCTTCTCTCTTGACCTCTAACTTCTCTCTGGACCTCTGGCTTCTTCTATGGGCTACTTTATTCACTATAGACTTACACCTTCTCTTTGGACTCCCACCTTTTGCCTAGACCTCAACCTTCTCTCTGGACCTTCAACTTCTCTCTGGATCTCAGCCTTCTCTCTAGACCTCCATTTTCTCTCTGGACCTCACCTTCTCTCTGGATTTCAAATTCTCTCTGTACCTCTACCTTCTCCCTGTACCTTTGCCTTCTTCTCTGGGCCTCTACATTCTCTCTGGACCTATGCCTTGCTTTGGAAACTCCAGCTTTGCTCTAGACCTTTGCTTTCTTTTTGGACTTCCACTTTCTCTCTGGACCTCCACCTTCTCTCTGGGTCTACACCTTCTCTCTGGACCTCCAACTTTTCTTTGGACCTCCAACTTATCTCTGGACCTCTACATTCCCTCTGGACATCCACCTTCTCTTTGGGCTTCTATTTTCTTTCTGGACTTCCTTATTCTATTTAGACATCCATCTTCTCTCTGGACTTCTATCTTCTCTCTGGACCTTTTCCTTATCTCTGGTCCTCTTTCTTCTCTCTAGATCTACTTCTTTTTTCACATTTTCCCTCTCTATGAACCTCTGCCTTTTCCGTGAGCACCTAACTTCTCTTTGGACCTATGCCTTCTCTCTTATCCTTCACCTTCTCTCTGGATCTCCAACTTCTTCTGGACCTATTCCTTCTCCCTTGACCTCTGCTTCTCTCTAGACCTTTACCTTTTCTATGGACCTCAGACTTCTCATTGGATTTCTGTCTTCTCTCTGGACCTCAGCCATCTCTATAGACCTTCAACTTCTCTCTGGACCTCCATCTTCTCTCTGGACCTCTACCTTCTCCCTACACCTTGGCCATCTCTCTGGACCTGTATATTCTCTCTGTACCATTTCCTTTCCTCCAGACCTCTGTTTCTTTTCTGGGCCTCTACATTCTCTCTGGACCTAGGCCTCAGTCTGGACCTCTTCCTTCTCTTTGGATCTCTACCTTCTCTCTGGACCTCTACATTTTCTCTGGACCTCTTCCTTCTTTCTAGACCTCATCCTTTTCTCTGTACCTCGACCTACTCTCTGGACCTCTACTTTTTCTCTGGACCTGTGCCTTCTCTTGGAACTATTTCTTTTCTCTGGACCTCGACCTTCTCTCTTGTCCTCTGCCTTTGTTCTGGATCTATTTCTTTTCTCTGGATCTCTACCTTCTCTCTGGACCTCTTCCTTCTCTTGTACCTTGACCTACTCTCTAGACCTCTTCCTTGTTGCTAGACCTCTATCTTCTCTCTGGACCTCTGCTCTCTCTCTGGAACTCTTTCTTCTCTCTGAACCTCACCCATCTCTCTGGACCACTACCTCCTCTCTTGGCTTATACCTTTGCTCTGGACCTCTTTCTTTTCTCTGAACATCTACCTTCTTTCTGGACCTCTTCCTTCTTTCTGGACCTCAATCTACTCTCTGGACCTCTAACTTCTCTTTGAACCTCACACTTCTCTCTCGATCTCTGCCTTCTTTATGGACCTCAGCCTCCTATCTGGTCCTGTTCCTTCTCGCTGGAACTTTTCCTTCTCTCTGAACCTCTACCTACTTTCTGGACCTCTGTTTTCTCTCTGAACCTCTTCCTTGTCTCTGGACTTTGCCCTTCTCTTGGACCTCTACTTTCTCTCTGGTTGTCTATTGTCTCTCTGGTCCTCTGACTTCTCTCTGGACCTCTGCCTTCCTTTGGACCTCTTCCTTCTCTCAGGACCTTGACCTTCTCTCTGGACCTGTATCAACTCTGTGGACCTCTAACTTCTCTCTGGACCTCAGCCTTCTCACTGGACCTCTTATTTCTCTCTGGACCTTCACCTTCTCTCTGGACTATGCCTTTCTCTCTGGATCTCTATTTTATCTCTGGTCCTCTGCTCTCTCTCTCTCTCTCTGGACCTCTTCCTTCTCTTTAGACTGCTGCCTTCTCTTTGAAACTCTTCTTTCTCTCTGGACTTTGACTTTCTCTCTGGACCTCTATCAACTCTCTGGACTTCTAACTTCTCTATGGACCTCTGTCTACTCTCTAGACCTCTGCCTTCTCACCGGACCTCTTCCTACTCTCTGGAGCTCAAACTTTCCCCTTCTTTCTAGAGCTCTGACTTCTCTATGGACATCTACCTTCTCTCTGGACCTCTTCCCTCTTGCTGGAACTCTATCTTTTTTCTGGAACTTTCTTCTCTCTGGACCTCTACCTTCTCTCTGGACCTCTATCTTCTCTCTAGACCTCTAACTTCTCTCTGAACTTCTACCCTCTCTATAAACCTCTACCTTCTCTCTGAACCTCTGCCTTCTCTCTGGACCTCGCCCTTCATTCATGATCTCTGCCTTCTCTCTGGACCTCAACCTTCTATCTGCACCTCTTCCTTCTCAATGGAGCTCTAACTTTTCTCTGGTCCTCTGCCTTATCTCTGGACCTCTTTCTTTTCTCTGGATCTCTCTCCCTTCTCTCTGGATCACTTCCTTCTCTCTTGACCTTGAACTTCTCTCTGGACTTCTACCTACTCTCTGGACCTCTGTCTTCTCTCTGGACCTCTTCGTTCTCTCTTGAACTTTGACTTCTCTCTTGACTCCAATGTCTCTATGGACCTCAAACATTCCTCTGGTCATCTACATTCTCTCTGGACTTCTGCCTTTTCTCTGGATATCTTTCTGCTTTCTCTCTGGACCGCTAACATCTTTCTGGACCTCTGCCTTCTCTCTGGACCACTGCCTTCTCTTTAGACCTCTGTCTTCTCTCTCTCTCTCTCTCTCTCTCTCTCTCTCTCTCTCTCTCTCTCTCTCTTGGTGGTACTGGGGTTTCAGGAAACCCATCTACCTCTGGACTACACTCCCAGACCTATTTTATACTTTTTAAAATTTGGAAACAGGGTCTCTTAAGCCAGCGCGGCTGGCTTCGAACCTGCACGATCCTGTCTCCGCCTCCCAAGCGCGGGGATTACAAGCATATGCCACCACACCTGACTGAATCTCTGTCTTCTCTCTGGACCTTTGCCTTCTTTTGGACCTCCACCTTCTCCCTGGGCCTCCGCCTTCTTCCTAGGCTTCTGCCTTCTCCCTAGGCTTCTGCCTTCTCTCGGTACTCCCTCATTCTCTCTGAACCTCTATCTTTTCTCCTACTGCACCTCTATGTTCTCATTATAAGATTACCTCACGATTCCCAGCACCAAAAGGCCTGCAGGCTTCCACTCCACCTTCAGGTTCTACCTCACAAACCTCTGCTTCCCTGTGTCCTGCGGCAGTCTCCTCAGGCCCAGCAGCAGCAGGAGAGTCGTGATGAGTGTGGGCTCCCTGAGTCCTGTCACCCACACAACACCCTGCCGGGGACTCGGATTCAAAGGCCAGCCAGCCCGGGGCTTGGCTCTCTTTTCCCTGTCTGCTGGAGCCTCACAGGTCTTTGCAGGGCCTGGACTGGGGTGTGGGTGGACTCTTCAGTTCAGGTTGGAGGGGTGGCTTAGGATAGGGCTCACTGCTTGTATCTGCCTGATGGGCTCTGCAGCCTCCTCAAGGACCTCAGCAAGGTGGCCCAGAATTGGGTCCTCCAGGGCTGCACCTCCCCTGTCCTCCTCTGTCTACCTTGCATGTGAGTTGGGCAGATGCGAGGTAGATGTGCAGGGACACAGGTGTCAGGCAGGTGTCACACTAGTGTGCCCTGATCCCTGGGGGCCAGAGACCATCCCAGGACGTGGCCGTTAGCATGGGCAGCTGGTTTGGGCCAGCGGGGGTGCAGGAGTGGTGGAAGCCCAAGGGCTCCCAAGGTGCCAGTTTGGCAGGGGCCAAGAGGCAAAGGCTGAGGTGTCATGGCCTTGGAAGTGGAGGGTCCCATGTCACCCTGGAGTGGAGTCAGCACCGGGACTATGGGCACGAGGCACTTCAGTGGTTGGTGTTGAACAGTGAGCTGTGGACCCAGGCTAGGCTGAGGGACAGTTGGCCCCTTGTGCATCTGAGGACTGTTACTGCTTCCCACCAGGCAGCACCCATGTCTGTGCCCTCAGGAGGGTGCTGGAAGTCAAGGGCCTAAGGCAGGGCAGTTGGCCTGAACCTGCTGGCCTGCATGGGTGCAGTTGGCCTGAACCTGCTAGCCCGCATAGGTGTTGCAGCAGGAGCTTGGCAGCCTGGCTGCCCAGTGTGTGGAGGGCAGGCCTCAACTTCCCCAGCCCCAGGGCCTGCTCTGTGCTGCTCCAGGGCCTTACACATCTGGCAAGGGCTGAATCTAGAACAGACCCCTGAACTGCAGCCTTGCGTGGCCTGTTCCTGTGGCCCCTGCCAGTGTTCGGACCATGTTTTCTGCGCCACTGCCCTCCATCTCTGCCTGCGGTGGCACCTGGCTCTCCCCAGCGCCACTGGCTGGCAGGGGTCATGCAGGGGTTCCTGTTCCCAGGCCTGGGTATATCGGTTGATTTCTATGGCCCTGCTCGCTGCCTGTTACCTTCAGGCAATCCTTTCTGTCTCTCCAGCCAGTCTTCTGGACAGCGCTGGACACAGCCTGGTTGTTGGGAAGTTGCTGGGGTATCCGGCTTTGTTAACTTCCACTGAGAGAATTTAGAAGGTGTCATCTTCTCCAAATCTCTGTCCTCCTTTCTGTCACCCATGAAGGACAGAGGGTAGAGTCTCTAACTTATAGGGATTTTTTTTTTTGAGACTGAAATTTCAAAAACTGGAGGTATAAATTTAAAAATGCAACATAAATGTTCATTGTTACTGCCATTTTCATTTTAGGCCATAAAACATGTCCGGGATCATCCCCTCTCTCACGAAGCACCTCTGAGCTAACGTGAGACAGAAGCCCGTTCTTAATGTGCTCTCAGGATTCTCTGCTGAGTCAGGAAGGTGCAGCATCTCTGCACAACTTTGCTTTAATAAAAAGGACTTGAATGCAGAGATGTGAATACTCAAACATGAACAAGCTCAAAAATATTTGCAGGGATCAGAAAAGTTTTAAAAACAATACATACAATTTGTAAAAGAGTTAAATAGAGCTTCCAGAAATAAAATATTTAAAACGCTGAAAAGAAAAACTCTCAAACACATGGTTTTAACAGAAAGTTAACACAGCTGAGAAAAGAACAGTGCAACTGTAAAGCAGGCCAAACACTCCCCGAATAGAAAGGTTTTTAAAAGGGAACTATAAAAATAGATTTCCCAGGATTTAGAAAATAACAGATTTGTTGAGTCAGTCTCATAGGAAGCGGAGCAGGAAAGCATGTGTGGATGATGTGTAGGCATTTTCTAGACCTCATCAGGGACACCAATCTAGAAATGCAAAATCTCCAATGATCCAAAAGCCATTCAAACAAAAGTGAATCAGAACCTAGAAACACCATAGCGTAGCAGGGAGAAAACCAAAACGGAGAGGACCTTAAGGAGACCAGAGAGAGTTGGCAGAGCCGCCATCCAACACTTCCTGAGTCCTTGGACATAATCACAAAAGCCCTCAGCAGTGTTTGTAATTCCATCACCTTGCTATTCTGGGGCCTGATGCACAGGCGTGTCCCCGTCCTCTGGGCCACTGTGATGCAGGACCTGAGCCGACTAATTCACAACGATGGTCCAGCTCTGGAGGATGGAGGTCCAGGACTGAGGCCCTGGCAGGCTCAGGGGCTGGCGAGGGCTGCTCTCTGCTCCCACAGCTAATGTCCTCTGGAGGGGGGATGCCTTACCAAGTGAGGACAGAGGAAGGCAGAATGCCAGGCCTCCCCCATGAAGCCCATCACAGGGCACCTACACCCTCACAGCCCAGTCACCTGCCAAAGGCCCCACCTGGAGGTTGAGGGTAATGTGAATTTGGTGGGGGCAAAAGCATTCAAACCATAGCATTTCATCCCGGTTCCCCAGACTCATGTTCTCACGTGCAAAATGCACTCATTCCATCCCAGTAGGCCTCAGAGTTTAGCCCACTCCAGCATCGACCTGCAAACCTGAACCCAGGGTCTCTGCACGTGGCACAGGAGAGCCGCTCCTCGACACACACCTCTACTCACACCTCTACTTACATGCCGTTTCCCCTTAGTTATGGACGCCATCTTCAGATCATTTCTCTTCTTCCGTGTTATTGGGCAGCTCAGGAAACCGTGTGGCATCCTGAACACCAGGCTGCTTAGAAACTCTTTTCTTGCCACTTTATCACTCTAACGGACTGCCTTCCACAAAGTTCTTGATGTGGACATATTTGCAATTCAATAATCTTTAAATAAGTTCAAGGGGTTAAAGAAAATGCCACATAGTGAATATAGAGATAAAAACTATATAAAGAATCAGATCAATGGTCTAGAGTTGGAGAACCCCAGTAGATGGAATGAAAATTCACCTGATGGGCTTATGAGCAAAGCTAGGAGGTGCAGAGGCAACAGTGGCCCCAAGACTGATCAGCAGAGAGCATTGGAAATAGACAATGAAAGGAAAAAGGCTGATAAGCCCAGTGATTGGGAGAGGGGACAGGAGGATCGAAGGTGGAGGCACACAGTGACTTAGTGTGACCCTTTTAAAAATTTTAAAAATTTTAAAAATTTTAAAAATTTAAAAATTTTTAAAAAGGGCTGAGGGTACAGTTCAGTAACACACACACACACACACACACACACACACACACACACACACACGTGGCTAAAAACTGGAGTGGGACCTCTTTGCCTTATGGGATAATATTGGAAGAAAAGAGGGAAGGCAGACAAGTTCTTAAAGAATGACTAGAATTTCACTACACTTAGTGAAAAATACAAGCCCACAGCTGAAGAAACTCAAAGGACAAAGAGAGTCACATATTTTAATCAAATTAGTAATAATCTATCAAAGGCAAAATCTTAAAAGGAGCCCTGGTAGGGAAACATGTTACATATAGAAAAAGACCAACGTCTGGGCCAGCTTCTCAGAAGAAACAATGTGGACAGAGGACAACAGGCTCCAATTCTCAGACGCCAACCCTTTCACCAAGTCAGTCTAGAACTCGTGTCCCGAGATGATCAAAGCCCATTGCAGCTCAGACTGGCTCTTCCTACCAGTAGAACTGGCTATTTAGAGACACCATTGAGGCTATTTCCTTAAGGCAAAGAAAAATAATTGAAAGACAATCTACATGAAGAAATGAAGACTGCAAGGAAGAGTAAACGTGGATAAATTAGAGAGAGCTTAAAAGGTTTTCAGTTAAAAATTAGATTGTTAAACAATTTAGATACTATAAGGCAAAACTAATGCAATGTATAGCATAGGCAGAAGCCAATATGCCAGCATTAGTGCACAGGACAGAAAGGGGAAATAAAGTACATTGTTGGTTTTTTTATTTTTTGGGGGGTGATGGGGATTGAACCCAGGGTCACTCATTCTACCTCTGAGCTACATCCCCAGCCCTATTTTATTTTTTATTTTGGAATAGGGTCTCACCAAGCTGCTGTGGTTGGTTTTGAACCTGTTACCCTACTGTCCCAGTCTCTCAAGTTCTGGGATTACAGGTGTGCGTCACCACACCTGGCTCGTTGCCATGTTTTCTATGTGCAGTGATATAAAGTTTTATAAAGGTGTATCAAAACCAGAAACACTATAAAACTAACCGAAGAGTAACCACAATATGTTAAGATAAGACAAAATTCTCTAAGACTAGAGAAAGGACAGGGAAGAGAGGGAACCAGCAGAGAGCTCTCAGCAAGATGATGGTGGAAACTCAACTTGCAAGAAATTAGTTCACTAGCTGAAATCAGTGAATCACTCACTAATTAATATATTAATAATATTTTCTATGAGAAATACTTCTAAGAATAAAAGTAAAAGGAAACAATACTGCATGATTTAAGTACTAATTATCACCTACCTGGGGTATTACTGTAAATATCAGGACAGACAGGGACATTTCAATAAAAATGAGAGCAAAAAGATGCAGGTGTGAAACCCCGGGTGCTGCATGGGCCTTGCAGACACTGCCACAGAGAGGCCTGGAAACCATCTGGCATCTGCCCCACAGTACTACCCTTGTGTGGACAAGATCTCAGGAGCCACTGGGATGAGGCCTTATCAGGACCTTGCAGTGACACCTGTCAGTCTTTAAACTTCTAGTTGTTTGGCCCAGACATACCCATAAAAACAGCTACAATTTACTGAGCACTGTGTATGTGGCAGGTACTACTGACAACATTTTGCAGGCATCCAACCTTTGAGTCTTCACTGCCACACCTTCTCCCCACCTAACACATAAAGAGCTCAGAGGGCACGGGGTAAATCACCAGCCCGAGAACACACAGCTCCTATAGAGGATCTGATCCAGAAGCAACCCACAGCCCTACTCTTAACACCCTCCAATCTCCTCCCAGGGCCCATGCAATCAATGGGTGTATGTTGGATGAACTGAACCTGAAAGAGGATCCCACTGGGGAATGTTCCAAGCCTCCAGATCCCACAGCACCTCCCCTTCCTTCCTGGGCCTGAGGGTTCCTGACCTACGGCTCCATCCACTGCTCTGGGGCCCTTGCCCCTGCAAAGCACCCTTGGCCACCCTTGGGGAGCAGGCCTCACCCACACCCCAGCCCTGTTCAGTCAATCTTTATAGCTTTCTCCTTTGCAGAAACTGGATAGCAAGCGCCCCAGGGGCTGGGTCAGAGGAGTCTTGCGTGGCACTGCCCAGAACAGGCTGTCTGCAAAGCACCCTGTGCTCTTTCTAGGTCATGAACCAGGAACTCAGGATGGCCTGGCCACATACCTCAACCTCCCCACCACAGTGAGATTTGCCTCCGGGCGCCCTTCCCCCAGGGCTTTCTCCTGCTCCTCCATCTCACCCCCAAGGCAGGCTCAAGCTCCAAGTCACCTTCATCATTCCCAAGTAAAGAAGAAAAGGAATGATGGTTATTGTCTAAGGAATGCTGGCTGTTACTCTAAGCCAGCTACTTGTCATGCCTTCATCTTTACCACATGTTCTTGTACACATTTGTAGGTAACAAAGCCAGCCAGCGCCCATGGTGTTTACCCATGAGCAGCAGCCCTGGAATTCAAAGCCAGGTCAGGCTTGGGCCAAAGTCCAGGCTCCTTCTACCCCATGCCAGTTCAAAGGTGGCTTTGAGCACCCCCTGCTGGCCTCCGCTGGAATTCCAGAATCACTGCTCTGGCAGAGTAAGAGGATGCATTCTGGAGACAGAAAAGGTGGGATTGAGGACTGTTCTTTCATTTGCAAAATGAAAATAAAAGTAATTTCTACCTCAGAGCTTCTTAAAAGGATTAAATGACATAATTCAGGTAAGGAACACACACACACACACACACACACACACATAGGGTGGAGGATGTCACTTGAAAGTAGAATGCCCCTGAGCTCCATCCCCCAGTACCACCAAAAATAAATAAATAAATAATAGGGCTGGGATGTAACTCGCTGAGATTAGAGAAGAGCGACGCTTCTCAGCAGTTCTCCTCACCCCTCCTCTGCCTCTCCGCCTTCCCCCTTCCCTCTTGGGAGTCAGGTGAGACAACCCTGGCCCTCACTCAAGAGAAGCAGTGGCTGCAGGTGCCCAAGGCATCAGGAGCATTGTGGTAAGAAAGGTGTGTGACTCTGCACCCATGCAGACAGGCTCGAGTGCAGGGAAACACAATCTGAAATCGTATGCGGATGGCAAATGTTTTTTTTTTTAATTTATTTTTAATTGGTGCATTATAGTCATATATCAATCACACTGGAGTACAAGACTTGAGAGGATATACAAGCACACATCATCCAATTAGCCCTCATCCAGCCCCCATCCCATTCCCTCCCCCTCCCTCGATCCCATGCTTGTTTGGTGATTAACTTTGATACATTTGTTTATGTACCTCCTGCTTTTTAAAGAGGCTTCATCCTCCCCTATTCCATACCCTCTGATTGGTCACCTTAGTTGCTTCACTATAGGGCCCTTTCTATAGCTCGATCTCTTCCTGTTGCCCCTTTCCTCCTAGTTATTGCTGATTAGGGGAAGCATCTGATTTATATTTTCTGCAATATTTCTCTGTGCGTGCTGCGTTGCAAGTAGCAATCCCACTCTTGACGGCCGCAGTAGTGGCCTGGCTACCCGGTGGACTGATTCAGACCTTGCTGGCTCAAGCAGCGGCCTTGCCTCATGGGAGGCCCCAATTCTGGTCTCTCTGGCCCCGACACCAGACTAACCCCTCGGCTGGCTCCGATCCCGGCTTCGGAGGCCCCAGTAGTGGCCTTGCCTCATGGCAGGCTCCGATCCCAGCCTTGGAGGCCCCAGCACCAACCTAGCCTCACAGCAGGCTCCTATCCCAGCCTCACTGGCCCCAGCACTGGCCTAACCCCTCAGCAGGCTCCGATCCCAGCCTCGGAGGCCCCAGCACCGGCCTTGTCTCATGGCAGGCTCCGATGACGGCCTCGCTGGCCCCAGCCCTCGTCTAACCCCTCGGCAGGCTTCAATCCAGCCTCGGAGGCCTCAGCACCAGCCTTGCCTCATGGCAGGCTCCAATGGCAAATGTTTTTTGAGTGGAGAGATTAATTCAGCTCAGATTCATAATTTTATTTTATTTTTTTATTTTTTATTTTTTAGGTGGTACTGGGGGTGGAACCCAGAGGCATTTTACCTCCGGGCTCCTGGACCTTTTTTATATTTTATTTGAAAACAGGGTCTCACTAGGTTGCTGAAAGCCTCACTAAGTAGCTGAGGCTGGCTTTGAACCTGTGCAATCCTCCTGTCTCAGCCTCCCAAGCGCGGGGATTACAAGCGTGTGTCATCACGCCCGGCTTCAGATTCAGAATTTTAAATGAACTGCCTAAAACCATATTGATAAATTACACAGCAAAGACAAAGCACCCCATAACAGGAATACAGAGCCCTGAAGACTTTACATGCAAGCGCACGGGCCTGCCTCGTCTCACGCCAAAATGCAAGCGCTGGGCTAAAAAAAAATAAAACAAGAGGCAGTAAGGCACATTCTCTGCCTTTCCTCATCTTTCTTAGGATGCAATGGGCTGTTCTGTCAGTCAAGCCAGACATTTTCAAGTTTACTTTTGTAAAATTATGGTGAATTTGAGAAACGTTTTACTGAAGTTTTTTTTAAAGATCAGCTAGATGAAACCAAAATGGGGAAAGTTATTAAGATCCAAAAATGAAATGTATCTTTTACCTTTGCATCTCTAAAAAAACTGTAGTATGCAATATCATGTGTGTCACTTCCTACTCACAGTCTTCTGTCCATCTTAAAGATGTCCGTGTGTGTGTCCGTGTGTGTATGTATGTGTGTGTGTAGAGTGGGGTCTCCTCAGCTGAATATGATGAATTAATCACTCATTTTCCTTTACTTCCTCTTGAAATTGTTTCTGCAATTAAAAAAAAAAAAAAAAGGCAGTGCACCCTTGTAGTCCCAGCATTCAGGAGGCTAAGACAGGAGGACCACGTTTCTCGGACAGCCTCAGCTACTTAGTGAGGTCCTTTGCCACTCAGTGAGACCCTGTTTCAAAATAAGGAATAAAAAATATATGGCTGAGCATGGTGGCACACGCTTGTAATCCCAGTACTTGGGAGGCTGAGACAGGAGGATCCCACAGGTTCAATCAAAGCCAGCCACTTAGTGAGGCTCTCAGCAACTTAGTGAGACCCTGTTTCAAAATAAAATATAAAATAGGTCTGGGAGTGTATCCCCAAGGTAGAAGGCTCCTGGTTTCTATCCCAAGCAACACACACACACACACACACACACACACACACACACACACACACATAGGGTTGAAGGTGTCTCTTGAAAGTAGAATGCCCCTGCCGGGCATGGTGGCGCACGCTTGTAATCCCCGCACTTGGGAGGCAGAGATAGGAGGATCGCGCAGGTTCGAAGCCAGCCGCGCACACTGGCTTAGGAGACCCTGTTTCCAAATAAAAATGTAAAAATAGGTCTGGGAGTGTAGCCCGGAGGTAGAGGGCTTCCAGGAACCCCAGTACCAAAAAAAAAAAAAAAATACCCACACTTGGGAGGCAGAGACAGGAGGATCGCGCAGGTTCGAAGCCAGCTGCGCGTGCTGGCTTAGGAGACCCTGTTTCCAAATAAAAATGTAAAAATAGGTCTGGGAGTGTAGTCCAGAGGTAGAAGGGCTTCCAGGAACCCCAGTATCACCAAAAAAAAAAAAAAGAAAAAAGGTAGAATGCCCCTGAGTTGAGTTCCATCCCCAGTACCACCAAAACTAACTAACTAACTAACTAAATAAATAAATAAATAAATAAATAAATAAATAAATAAATACCAGGGCTGGGGATGTAGCTCAGAGGTAGAATGCCCCTGGGTCCCACCTCCAGTACAAACAACAACAACAACAATACAATAAGGCTTACATCTCTAAGTATGAAAAGAGCCGCTGAGGCCATGGTGGCATTCGGGAGCTGTGAGGTTCTGACTTGCAGAGCTGAAAGAGGAGGCTAAATCCAAGGCCGGCTGTGGGAGGAGCCGGGCTGATGTACCGCAGAACCCTTAAAGGACCCTGAATTCAAAACATCTATGTCCCTAAAGGTGAGGAGTGCAGGTGAGACTGAATACATCAGGATCCACCTGGGTCTGGGTAGAAAGCAGTAGGTCCTTCCCCACCTGAGGACCTTGAAATGGGGATTCAGTGAAATTTTACACCTTGAGAGTGAGGTGCCACCTTCCCTGACTCAGCCCCCTCACAGCTTATACCCCAGACAGGGAAGGAGAAGCCCAAGAGAAAAGATACACCAATCAGGAGCCCCAGGGGAGTCCCAGGGAGGAGACCCAGCAGTGTTCCCACAGAGAAGCCACTGTGCCCGCAGCTGGTGACAGCAGGGCTTAGTGCTCTGTGGTTAGCGTGAACCAGCAACCAGTGGTCCCCAGACACTGCAGGATAGCTACCAAGGAGAGATGGGAACAAACAGGAGGGAGCAGGGCAGGAAGACCAAGGAGAGTAAACACAAGGTGCAGAGAACTGTCATCCACCAGCAGAGAGGATGGGGGACTTTACACTCACTAATGGGCACAGGGAGAGGTTTTAAAAATCCCCAGAACAGCTGGGCATGGTGGTGCACGCTTGTAATCCCAGCATTCAGGAGGCTGAGACCTGGAGGATCACGGTTTGCGGACAGCCTCAGCTACTTAGTGAGGCCCTCTGCAACTCAGTGAGACCCGGTTTCAAAATAAAGAATAAAAAATAGGGCAGGGGGTGTAGCTCAGAGGTCTAATGCCCCTGAGTTCCATCCCCAGACCAGCAAAAAAATAAAATAAAATAAAATATAAAAATCCCCAGAATAACATAGCACTTTTAGAAATTAACCATCTAAAGGTGGAAATTAAATGTTCAATTGAAAAGTTGTAAGATAAAATTGAGAAAATCATCCAGAAAATAGAATAAGAAAATAGAAAATAGGAAAAGACAGGAAAATGCATGAATCGGTCAAGACATCCTGCGTCCGAACGACAGAGCGGGGAGAACAGAGCTGTCTGTGAGCAGTTACCAAGGCAATAACTGAGGGACAGTCCTCAGAATGGAAAGACATGCGTTGTCAGACCATAGGGACCACTGAGTGTCCTGCCTGATGAGTGAAGGAACCCACAGGGCCGGGTGTGATCCCTACCGGCACACACCTGCAATCCCAGTCCTGGGGAACTGAGCCAGGAGGATCACAGGTTTGAGGCCAGGCTCAGCAACTTAGTGAGACCCTGTTTCAAAACCAAAAATAAAAAAGGTTGGGGGTATAGTTCAAAAATAAAATGCCCCTGGGTTCAATTCCCAGTACCAGACAGAGGGAGAGGGAGAGAAAGAGGTCGGTGGAGGGCAGACAGAAAGAGACAGAGACAGGAAAAGAAAACTCACTCAAAGGAAGGCATTGCATTTGAAAGCTTTCAAATGTGGAAGATAAAGAAAAGATCCTAAAACTCTCTAGAATAAAACAAGTTAATAATGTATGTGTGTGTGAGTGTGTGTGTGTGTGTGTGTGTGTGTGTGTGTGTGTGTATATATATATGAATCAGAATGAATTAAGTTTCTTATCACAATATGAGAATCTAGAAGGTAATGCTGAGATCTCCTTAGAATTTTTTCTTGCGGTACTGGGGATGGAACCCAGGGGTATTCTACCTCCAAGCCACACCCCCAGCCCTATTTTTTTATTATTTATTTTGAAACAGGGTCTCACTGAATTGCAAAGTGCCTCATTAAGTAGCTGAGGCTGTCCTCAAACTGTGATCCTCCTGTCTCAGCCTCCCAAATGCTAGGATTACAAGCATGCACCACCACTTCCGGCTCATTATTTTTTTGGAAACAGGGTCTCACTGAATTGCAAAGAGCCTCACTAAGTAGCTGAGGCTGTCCGTGAACCTTGATCCTCCTGTCTCAGCCTCCCAAATGCTGGGATTTTAAGTGTGTGCCACCATGCCCATCTTCTCTTCAGCATTTTGAAAAAAAAATTATCCTAAAATTATTTACTAAACAATCACTCAAACATAGTGATACAAAGACATTTTATGTGTGTGTGTGTGTGTGTGTGTGTGTGTGTGTGTGTGTGTGTGATACTGGAGATTGAACCCAGGGGCATTTTATCTCTGAGCTTTACCCTCACTAAATTGCAGGGGGCCTCACTAAATAGCTGAGGCTGGCTGCAAACCTGGGATCCTCCCATCTCAGCCATCTAAGTACTGGGAGTATAAGCGTAATAACTATACCTGACTACAAAGACATTTTCTAGGGTTGAAGATATCAGAGATGTTATCTTCAGCCCCTGAAAGCCCATTGCATTCTTTTCCTGCTAAGAGGATTCCAATTCAGGAAGGGGGTGATGTGCCCTGTGTTCGGGGAAGGAGGCCCCTTCCAGCCTGGCCATAGCTGTGGATGAGTGTGGCCCAAATCTGGCCAAAGTGCTCTCAGCAAAGACCATTCCAGCAGGGAGGGAGGAAGGGAGGAAGGGAACCACAATTCAGCCTCAAAGAGGCCACCGCTGGTTGGGCTCCCTGCCTTTCTCCACTGTGCCAAAGACCTCTTCAGTAACATCATCTCTTTAGGCAGAAGCCTTGTGCAAACAAGAAAGTCCCCTCTTCCTCTCTCCAAACCTCTTATCCTGTACGATCCACATGGACCCTGCCTCAACAAGGGCTCATTCCACCATTCTGTCCTCTTGAACGCCTCCCGGGACTACTGACGTTTCCCCGGGGCCCCTCACCCATCGGTCTCACCAGCTTCTCACCATTTCCACCCCCTATCCACTATGCTGTGCTCTCCACTGGGCCCAACTACGGAGTCATCGCGAGGTAACTGAAGCTTCCCAGGACCACAGACCTTTTCCTTTTTATGAAACCTTGTCTTTGCTCAGAAGACCCCAGAGTTTTATTAAAGCCCAGATAACCACCAAGATCCCTTACACCAACACTTCAGCTACCCATGCCTCTCTGTCCTTCCTTCACAGCCCAAGGAAATGTCCAGGGGTCAGGGGTCCCTCTGCTCACTACTGAATCACTGCAGTTTTGTTTGAACTGATGCCAGCACTAAGAGGATATTTAAGTGAACAAATGAACAAACAAATGAAAAAGGATTTACCCTCTTCGACACTCTACCTTCAATGCCCTATCTTTAACTTTTGCTAAAATCACCAGTTGGCTTAAACAATAGCCAATTTTGCCTCATCAGAGATTCTAAAAAGAATATATTGAGATGAATTTCTTTTGCATTGAGTAAACACTTCTAAGGCCTCCAGATCTAGGAAAAGAAAGAAGGAAAGGAACTAGGCTTCAAGACTTACTTGAGGCAGGCCCACTTCTTCCGGTGTCCCTTTCGGTTTTTAATCTCTGGAGACTAAGTGCAGACACCAGGTACGTTCTGTAGTGGCATTTTACTTTCTGAAACGAAACTGCGCTGCTGGATCTTGACTTGACTTTGAGACTTAGGCAGTAGTTGTTAATAAGCCCAGCACTATGCAGTTAATTAGAAGCCTCTACTGAGTTCATTAGGACGCAGGCAAATAGCTTAAACAGAGATTAAAGAGAAATTGGAATGATTACAGGAGTGCAGAAGAGCTTCACAACGGGGGAAAGTTTTCTTAAATGTGTGATTGCATTTTCAACACAATTAGGTGCTTAATTGTTTGTTATCTTTAGTTAATACATCTAAACACATACAGCATTAGACTTTTTTTTAAGAAAAACTATCTTTGTTTACTTCCTTTTGGAAATCTAAAAATATATAGTTTCTTCTTACCCTCTACAATTATGTTGCCAAAGTTTAAGTTCAAATGGACACAAATACAATCTGTTGAATATCAGTACTTAGGAGGCTAAGACGGTGGCAGGTACAAGGTCAGCCTCAGCAACTTGGTGAGACCCTATTTCAAAGTAAAAAGTAAAAAAGCTGAGGGATGGTTCGAGGTAGGATGCCCCTGGGTTCAAGCTCTTGTACCAAAAAAAAAAAAAAAAAAAGTTGTTAAGGATCCATGTGAAATATATGCCTCATATTTCATGATACCAGACATAAAATTAATATTGTAGGTACAATTAGGATTTTAAATTGTATTATCATAATTGCATAAGGTTTGCAGTGACACTAAGTCGAAAAATATAATTCTTAATTTTCATTTATCTCTTTTCAGAAGTTATAATTGAAATATCGCTAACAATATCCTGAAATAATTCATCATAATATGCTTCTGATGTCTAGGTGTTATAAAGACAAGCAGGTTTCCTTTGGATGAGAGACAGGATTGTTCAAAAACCTTCAACATTCAAAATATTCAGTCAAGAAGCACAGCCTAAGTATGAATAAACAAAAAGTTTTAACCCTCATATATATAATCATTATCAGTAGGAAACAATAATAGTAGAAAACCCTCCACTTACCAACAAAGAGGACGAAAACAAGTTGGAAATTTGGTGGGAAATTTAACAAAATTTTGAGGAAAACCAACACTATTTGATTTGTTATTTGGTGCTGAGGATTGAACTCAGGGGCATTGTACCTCTGGCCTACATCCCCATATACTCCCAGCCTCATTGTATTTTTTATTTTGAAATAGGATCTCATTAAATTCCTGGGGCTGGCCTCAAACCTGCAATCCTCCTGTCTTAGCCTCCCAAGTACTGGGATTACAGGCATGCACCACTATGATCAGCTAAAACCAAGGTATTTTTGAAAGATATTCTATAAATCAAAAAGTAAATTGGAACCAAAAAAATTCTATTTTTACATAAAATGTCACAACATTATAAAATTGTCAAAATACCAAGACATGGTTTGTGGAGCTAAACAAGTAAAAATAACATTCATATGGGAAATAATCAACCATGCAAGAACAGTCAGTAAACATTTAAAAAGAGTAGCTACAATATGGGACCATCCTGCTAAAGGTTAAAACATATCACAGAGCCCCATAACTAATCAGGCTATAATGCTGCATGGGCAGATAAACCAAATGGAACATTTTATCAAGTCCAGAACCAGTTTTTTTTTTTTTTTTAACTTTATTGCAAAGGTGACATCTCAAATCACTAAGACTGGCAAAAACAGACTGTAATAAATGGTTCTGGAACACTGATTTTTCATTTGTAAAAAAAAAAGATACCATTAGATCCATACTTCATACCACATACAAGGATAAACTGTAAAGAAAAAAATATAGAAGTACTAGAAGAAAATACAAGCCAGGCATGGTGGAGTATGCGTGCAATCCCAGTACATGGTAGACTGAGACAAGAAGGACCACAGGCTTCCCGCCAGCCTCAGCAACCTCATGAGGCCCTCCACAATTTAGAGAGACCCTATTTCCAAATTTAAAAAATAGGGCTAAGGGTATAGCTCAGAGGTAGAATGCCTCTGGGTTCAATCCCCAGTACCACAAAAAAGGGGGGGAAAAAACCCCGTGAACCATTCTTTAACTTGAACATAGGGAAGGTTTTTCTAATAAAAGCCATAACTAATAAAAGAACAGATTAATATATTTGACTACCTATGAATAAAAAATTACATCTGTGGCAGCAAGAAAAAATATAACATAAACGTTAAAAAAAGAAATGAAACAATAGAAAAAAATATTTGCAACAATAAAGACCTTATAACTTATGGGGGGAAAAAAATCAAAACATCTGATAGAAAAATGGACAAAAGGCAGAAACAATCAAAGTCACACATACATGTTTTAAGTGGCCTTTACACACATAAAAAGATATTTGCCTTCCCTTATGAGAAGAATAAACTGAAACTACAGAACATCTATTTCTCACCTTTGGCTAACAGCAAATGAAGAAATATAACAACATACTCTCTTGTCAGACCTTAGGGAACAAATGCGAACTGTATCAACACATACTCAGTATAATTTGGCAACATCTAATAAAGCTAAATATGTTTATCGTTTGACACACAATTCCATTTTTTTTAACTAGGAAATGAACTCAGGGGCATTCTTCTTTCATACTACCCAGCCCTTTTCATTTCTTATTTTGAAACAAGGTCACACTCAGTTGCTGAGGGTTTTCCTAAATTGCTGCTGATGCCTGCCTCCAACCTGCAATCCTTTACTGTCTCAGGCTCCCATGTACTGGGATTTCAGGTGTACGCCACTGTGCCTGGCAAGCAATTTCATGTTAAAGAAGTTATAGGAAGATATACCACCAACAATACAAAAACACACATGCACAATTTAATCACTGCAACACTGCTGGCAACTTAAACACATCAGGAAGCTCGGATGCAGGCGTACCGAGGGGGGGAAAGGCACAGCAGCACAGGCTGACTCCGTGGCAGTGCACACTGATGAGCAGGACCCCCTGAACCGAAGCAGTGGCTTCCAGGATAGCCCGTTAAATAAAAGATGTGCCAGGTGTGGTGGCACACGTTTGTAATCCCAGTACTTGGGAGGCTGAGACAGGAGGATCCGGGTTCTCGGCCAGCCTCCCCTACTTAGTGAGGCCCTCCGCAACTTAGTGAGACCCTTTTTCAAAATAAAGAATAATTAAATAAAAATAGGGCTGAGGGGTTGTAGCTTGGAGATTGGAGGTTAGAATGCCTCTGGGTTCAATCTCTAGCACCACAAAAACAACCAAACAAAACAGCAATATACAAAGGGGTATCGTTAGAATTGCTACCTTGGGAGCCGGGTGTGGTGGCTCATGCTTGTAATCCTAACATTTGGAAGGCTGAGGCAGGAGGATCACAGATCAAGGACAGCCTCTGCTTCTTAGTGAGGCCCTTTGCAACTCAGTGAGACCCTGTTTTAAAAATAAAGAATAAAGCCGGACGTGGTGGCGCACATAATCTCCATGCTTAGGAGGCAGAGACAGAAGAATCGTGCAGGTTCGAAGCCAGTCATGCTGGCTTAAGAGACCCTGTTTCCAAATAAAATATAAAATAGGTCTGGGAGTGTAGCCCAGAGGTTGAAGGGTTTTATCCCCAGTACCACCACCAAAAAAAAAAAAAAAAAAAAAAAAGAATAAAAAATAGGGCTGGGGGTGTAGCTGGAGGTAGAATGCCCCTGGGTTTCATCCCCAGTACCACCACCACAAAAAAAAAAGAAAAAAAAATTTGCTACCTTGGTGTAGAAAAAAGAGGAAACAAGAACACACACACATATCTGCTCGCTTTGCCAAAAGAGCATAAACCAAATACTGTGACATCATTTACCTACAGACAGTAGGTAGAATGGAAGTGGAAAGGAAAGGGGGAATGAGGTTGGGAAAAATGTCACTTCTCCAGGCGTAGCTTTGGGTGCAGTTTTAACATTTGGGTATGGGCTGTTCTGCATCATATTAATCAGTGTTCTCCAGGAAAAGAGGACCAATAAAATGCATATGTGTGTACACGCACGCACACACACACTTTAAAGAATTAGCATATACAGTCACGGAAGGAGCAAGATAAAATGATCAGATGGGCCGGAAGGTTAGGGACTCAGTAAGAACTGATGCCACCCTTCTGTTGCCAGAATTCCTTCTTCTTAGGGTAGATCAAGTCCTTATTAAGGCCTTCAATGACCCAATGAGGCCCACAGGCTATGGAGGACAACCTGCTGATTGCATTAAATGCTAATTTTATCCAAAAAATAGTGTCACAGAGACATCCAGAAAAATGTTTGGTTGAGTATCAGGGCACCATGTCTCAGTCAAATTACCATATAAAATTAACCACCAAAAAAAGGATGGGGGAGGCTCCTAAAGTGTCATACCCATAAACCAAACTGTATTTCCCATGGATAATAAAGCCACACTGAAGGAGGGTTGAGAAGGGGAGGGCTAATCTAAGTAACTGGAACAGTGTTTGAATTATGTCCCTTCAGAATAAATTCAAACGACTCTTAAATATGGAATTTTTGCTAGATGTGCTGGTGTACACCTGTAATCCCAGCACTTGGGAGGTTGAGATAGGAGGATCATAGGTTCAAGGTCAGCCTCGACAACTTAGCAAGACCCGCAGCAACTTTGAAAGACCCTATTTCAACAACTAAAAAGGGCTGGGGGATGTAACTCAGAGGTAGAATGCTCCTGGGTACAATCAATCAGTAACACACATACACAATGAAAATATTAAACATTAATTAGAAAACAACTTCTTTCCCCCCCTTTCCCTGCCCCCCTATACCTCTTCTTTTTCTTCTTCATATAGGTTAGGAATTATGAAACTATTTTTTGCATATTATAGGATTTAATGAGTAAATACCTGTATTGTGGATACCAGAAAACAGTTTCTCAGTGCTACAATAGGGAGATATAAATGAGAAAAGGAAGCTGGGCATGGTGGCGCACTTTTATTCCCAGTACTTGGGAGGCTGAGTCACAGAGGAGAATCTTGGTTCACATATAGTGAGAGAGAGAGAGCGCAACTTAGTGAGAGAGACCCTGTTTCAAAATAAAGAATAAAACAATAGGGCTGTGGATGTAGCTCAGAGGTAGAATGTCCTTGGGTTCCGTTCCCAGTACCAAAACAAAACAAAACAAAAAACAAATAACCCAATCAGAAAATGGACAAGTGAACTAAATTGACACTTATTTTTTAGTTTGAAACAGGGTCTGAGAGTTTGGCTGAGAGTCATAAACTTTTTAAATTTTATTTTTTAGTTTGAAACAGGGTCTGAGAGTCTAGGGTGCTGAGTCTTGCTATGTTGTCAAGGCTGTGCTGGGATCCTCCTGCCTCAGCCTCCAAGTACTGGGATTACAAGCCTGTACCATCAAGCCTGACACAGATCTGGCTTCTGGGTCAGGAAAGGACTCAGAGCTTCTTGAAGAAACTGAAGATACTAAGGCTGCTGCAGGGAAAGTACAAGAAAGCCTGGCACATCTTGTGCCAAAAAGTAGGGAAGAGCTCAACGAATGAGACTAGTGTGTCCAGAGGACAGAACCCTGAACACTCTCTCACAAGAGAGAGTAGTAAAGGATTATAAACTATTGAAGAAGATATACATGCATGGGGCTACACAGGTTTATTTGCTTATAGAGAAACGAGCGAGCAGGGAAACGGATGGGGGAGAGCAAAGGGTCTCCGAGAGCAGAAAGCAGGTCCCGCAGGCTGAAGGGAGCCTGGGTTTAGCAACTACCAGCCACCTTGGAGGAGACCAAGAAAACCATCAAGCAAGATGCATGGACTGCTGCAGGGCAAGTGGGCCTGAGGACTCATTTATAGTCTCCAAGTGTCAATTACATGTGGTAGAATACTAACAGCTGGAGATTCTGGGACATTACATCACATTTTTTTTTTATTATTCCAACTTTTTGTAACTCTAACATTATGTCATTAAGTTAAAAAAAAAAAAAGCTTTTGAAAGTGTTCTCATTAAGTGGTAATAGTGGAGGACCAAAATGGATTCAGTAGCCTTCTGTGTGGTTCCAATAATTGGAATTTCTAAAAAAAAAAAAAAAAAAAAAAGGCATTAAAAAGTTGAGAAATAGCCAGACATAGTGGTGTACACTTGTAATCCCAGTATTTGGGAAGCTGAGACAGGAGGATGGAGGTTCACGAACAGCCTCAGCTACTTAGTGAGGCCCTTTGCAACTCCATGAGACCCTGTTTCAAAATAAAGAATAAGAAATATGGCTGGGAGTGCAGCTCGGAGGTAGATTGCCCCTGGGTTCCAGGTACTGGATTCCCAGGACTGCACAAAAAAAGAAAAAAGAAAAAAGAAAAAAAAAGGTTGACAAATACATTAAAAACATTAATCTCAAAAGATTTATTTATGTAATAGATTTTCTATTTTTAAAAAAGCTCCTCGATTAAAGCAAAAAGCCATTGAAATAATTTTCACCTGGGGTGAAAATCAATGGCAAATTATTAAAATTAGAATATTCGCTGGTTTTTTTTTCTATAGTAATTAGCAATATGTGTCAAACAAAAAAGGGTTTTATTCTTTTTGGAGGGAGCAGGAAGTCAGCTTTCATACATTGGGAGAGAAATGCTGGTTATGTTTAGCTTTTAATTGTCTGAAATAAAAATAGAAGCTTTAAATATTTTAGTTTGAAATCTTGCTTATTATAAAATTGCACCATAAGAGGTACAAGTCTTGGGGATAAGCTAAACACCTAATTAAAACCAATATGCATCATTCATACTTGTGACTATGGAGCCACAGGAAGGAATTACAAAATCACAATAGAAATTAAAAATGGAAAATTCAAACAGAGTCTATTACTCTATCATTAAAATCAATTCAAAATCTGAGAATAGATACTACTTTAACTGAGTGTCAGAGGCTGATAGAAAACTTGATCTTCCCTAATCTTTGATAACATAACAAATAAATAGAAGAAATATAAGGATGATGTTTACATTTTATTTTTAAAAAATGGTGTTGGTATTGAAGAACTTTACTTCCCTGAGGAGTCTGCAGCCTGTCAGGAGAGGTGTTCAGTTTACTAAGAACTAAAAGCTGCATTTGGGATCTGTCCAGCACACACCGACTGAGTACACACTGTGTGCCAGGCATCATTTTTTAAGAACTTGGATGTGGATTAGCTGATTTGGTCATAACTGCCCCCCTCTCCCTCCTATGACATCAGCACCATAAAATAAATAGGGCTGGGGATGGAACTCGGAGGTAGAATGCCCCTGAATTCCATCCCCAGTACCACAAAATAACAACAACGATGATGATGATGATGATGATGTAATTTGCAGGAAAATAGAACTGCAGAACATTATGCTAAGTGAAATCTGTCAGTCTCAGGAAGTCAAAGGTCAAATGTTTTCTCTCTAGTGAAAGCTAGAGAGAAATAGAAAAGATATTTCATGATAATAAGTTGAGGAGGAGGAGGTAGGGGAAGGGCGGAGGGGTGGCGTGGAAGAAAAGGAGGCTTGTGGACGGAAACAGACCAAATAATACTATGCCCAGATATGAGTGTATCACCACGTACCTTCCAGCAAGCACAGGGAAGGAGAGGGGTTGGTGGGATGGAGTCATGAGGGAAGCACACCAAGAGATGTTGTATGCATTTATGACCTATCACTTATGACTGTATCACTAATGACTGTATCCCTTTGAATCTCACTGGTTACACTGAATGCATTGCTTTCTAGCATAATGTATAATTTACTGTTCACTGTTTATTGTCTGTCTCCCTCTGCAGGACCATGAACTCTACAAGACTCTCTTCGCTTTCTTCCCTGATGTCTTTTCAAGGATCTAGAATAGTGCCATTCAATGAAGTGTACCAATAAAAGCACCATGCATATCACTTAAAGTTCTTAGGGGATGCTCTTAGAAAACTAACAATTTAGTACTAGTCGTGATACACAATTGGCATTGCAAAATGGGCAATAGCATATTAAAAATTCCCTTAACTAACATAAAAATGTGAATGTGCTCATTTCACACTGGATTAGTTTAAAACTGGAGTCAATGTGGCCGAAAGAAAAACCTGGAATGTGACGGTGCTTCCTTGGAACCCCAGGACTTGGGAGACCGAGACAGGAGCATTGCAAGCTCACAGACAGTCTGGGAAACTTAGCAATAGACTCTGTCTGAAGACAAAAAATAATAAAGGATTGAGCGTGTAGCTCAGTGGTAGAGAAACTCTGGGTTTGCTCCCCAGGTTTAAAGCCAGCCTTAGCAACTGAGACCCTCAAAAACTCATCCGGACCCCATTTCAAAATAAAAAATATAATTGAGCTGGGTGAGGCCTGAGTTCAATCCCCAGTACCACACACACACACACACACACACACACACACACACACACACCATCATAAATTACCTACAGTGTCATCACTGATTCGCGATTCTGGAGAGAAAAGTAAGAAAGAAAAAGAAATAGCAACAGCAAATAGAGTTTTAATGTGTCTTGACCTTTGACTCAGGTTCCAGAAAATACGCTGCTCTACAAAACTACATGGTCCTTACAAGTGGGGCAGACATTCCTCCAAAGTGCCAAAGTCAGGTTTTAGAATTTCTTCAAATATGAAAGAGCCAGGAGAGGTAGTAGAGATGCCTGGGGTTGGAAGTCAGAGAGACCAGAGTTTGAATCTTCAGTACTCTTCTTGGGATCTGATATAATTACCTTGTAAATTAAATGGAATTCCATAAGAGACTTAAATGGATCTTTTTTATGGCCTACTCAAGGAAAGAAATTTAAAAATTGTAGCAATAATAATAAAAAACATATTCTAAGCTGGGTGTGGTGGCGCGCGCTTGTAATCCCCGCGCTTGGGAGGCTGAGACAGGAGGATCGCGCAGGTTCAAAGCCAGCCTCAGCTACTTAGTGAGGCTCTCAGCAACTTAGTGAGACCCTGTTTCCAAATAAAATATCAAGTAGGTCTGGGAGTAGAGCCTGGAGGTAGAAAGCCCCTGGGCTCCACCCCCAGGACCACCCAAAAAAAAAAAAAAAGAAGAAGAAGAAAAAACATATTCTGCAACCTAGCAGTTCCCACCTGTAAGAATTTATTCTAAGTAAATAATTGGAAAAATGAGAAAAAGTTAACATACAAGCAGGCTGAGCTTAGCACCTAAATATTGTTTTAATTAAAATGGTAAATAAGTAGATGGAGCATCCCTAATCTGAAAATCCCTAATCTGAAATAATCCCGAAGCATCGTGTCATCACCCCAAAACTTTCAGACTTTGGAGCATTTCAGATTTCAGGATTAGAGATGCTCAATTTGCATGATCTAATTTCAACATGGGACCGGGAAAATAAAAGACGGCGCATTTTATTTCATAATGCAAAAATGGAGTACTGCTACACAGTCTAGGCCCCACTGCCATTACGCACGCACGCACCTAGCCACCTCCCCCTGCCCCAACACAGGCACCGTCCCACCTCCGTGGACTAAACAGCGAAACAGTATTTCTTGGCTCGCGCTGAGCTCACGGCAGGCTCCGGGCAGTTGTGCTCCGTGGGATGGCTCTGCGTCACGCTTGGCTCTCCACAGACGCTCACAGGGCTGTCTGACCTGTAGTGAAAAGCCTCGACCCCTACTGCATTTGCTAAGCAGACCACAGGCCGAGCCTAACCTCAGAGGGATGGGGACACGTGATCCCAGAAGCATCCCAGAGGACACACAGCCAATGTGTACTGCAACCACACAGCAACTAAAAATACCAACCTAGACGCCAGGCCCAGTGGTGCACATCTGTAATCCCATTACTTAGGGGGCTGAGTTAGGAAGATGACAGGTGCCAGGCCAGTCTCAGCAACTCTGCGAGACCCTCGGCAACTTAATGAGACCCTGTTTCAAAATAAAAAATAAAATAGGGCTCAGGGTGTGGCTCGGAGATAGAATGCCTCTGGGTTAAATCCCCAATCCCAAAAGAGATTAAAAAAAATAAATCAATAGATATTTTTTTTTGGAAGGGGCAAACTATCCATAATGTATCAAGTGGGAAAATAAGTATGCTTCCATCAAAAATAGATCTCTAAGTGTGTACTACGTATGTATTTTAAAAACATTAAAAATATATATGCTCTAAAGCTGGGTGGTAGGATTACATGGTATATATTTAAAAAAGAAACTTGTTTCATAGTATTTAGTAGTATCTTCTTTCCTTTCCTTTTTAGCATAAGAAAATATTTTGATGCAGAAAGAAAGAAAAAGCTCAGCAACTCACGAGATGTTTGAACAACACCTGACTGGCCAAGCCCGTTTCTAATCACTGTAGCTGAGGGCCAGGTCCTGGGTGTGACCCAGCATGCCGTAACTCCCAACCCTGAGCTGCCAAGGTGGAAAACTCAGGTCAGGGGGTCTCTTCGCAGCTCCTGGCAGTGAGAGCCCAGACATGGACCTTCCCCAGCTACAACTGGGATCACTCCCCACCTCCCTCTTACGCAGCACGCACCGCTGGCATTGATACCGGGAGGTGCGCACAGGCGGAAGGCGCTCTACAGGCAGCTGGATGGTGGGTAGAATCCTCTTAGTTCCCTCATCTGCAAAATGAGAGGGCAGTGCCGTGCAGAATGCTGGCAGGATTGACAAGATAATGTCCGGCACCTTGGAGGGTACCACATAAATAACCGTCACTATTACTGCACTATGTCTACATCGAACATCACAAAAACGAAACTAAGCAGCACAGAAACAAGCAAGGAATATTTTATTATTGTACTCATAGTCTCAAAAAAAAAAAAAAAAAAACCTCCACAAAAACAGAACTCACAATAGGAGCAAAGAACAAAGTTTTCTGGCCTCTCTGGGACCCACAGGGCACCATGTCTTTGAGAAACACAGCTAGTACACGGACAAAGTATACTAATTAACATCACCCTTTGCTTCCCCAAAGAAGGCTGTTGAGAAAAACACTTTTAATTGTACACTAATATAAATTTGCTGCACAATTAAACATCAACTTACTTAACGAGTTATTGTATAGTAAACTGCAGAAAATAGAGGTGGCATTCAATAATCTGCTCACAATTGACAATTAAGCAATAAACACTTGACTAAATATAGCACATATTTGTTAAATCTCATGACGAGCAGATAGTTTGTCATGAATAGTAATTTGTTTCTTACTCTTGAGAAGATAACCAAATTCAGCAACACAAGTAGAAAGTACTTTAATGAAAACTAATTTTAGAAAATACTTCCTTGGGTGTGAACTTCAATAGTATTTATTACATATCTGGGTCAGTTTAAACAGTTTTCACCAGTTTAAAAATATAGATACTTATTAACAAACTGCATTGTTGCCAGGGAGAACAAAGTGGTATATTCTGGAACAATATATTCTATTTACATCCTCTAGATAGCAAGGATGAACATGGACACAGTAAACGGACTTGTAATGTAATGAATAATAACTTGCCTCTATCTAATGCTACAGAGGTACTGCTATTGCCTGGACTAATTGAAAAATATTTCAATAATGAGGAATTGACATTTCCTTATCGTACACATTCTACAACTAAATATAAGGATCTTCTCTAATATTCTGTACTTTTTAATCCCTACTTGTACATATTAGCTTGAAGACTCAAGAATGGGAAGAACAGTAAACTGTTACATGAAGAACTATCTTCAGTGACCCGTTTAAGAGAAACACAGTCAAAATAAGGCAGTAACTACACACCTACCTGTACCTTTTTTCATGTGTCTAATCAGTATAATTGAGAAAATAATTTTCGCCCACCTCTATAAAAAATATTGCCCCATTTGTTACCTAACATGTGAAAGGGAAGAAATAAGCGTGGCATGTCTGTTTTTAAAAAGAAAAGTGATCATAGGCTCAAGGGAAGAGCAAGCTGCATGAAAACATTCTTTCTGTTTCTGAGCTACCTCACTCACTCCAACTGCTGACACACAAATTTCCTCTGCCGGTTATATTAACCCTTTAGAAGTCCTAAAACAGTCTCTAGGGAACACAGGATCAAATCTTCATCTACATTTTTTTTTTAAAATAAAGAAGTTTGAATGCTATGGAGTATTCTCAGCAGCTGTGATACTCTGTTCAATCTACTCCAACTATGAAAATGTCACCCTTTACAGAAAAAGATAAACATTGCTACAGCCAGCACTCGTCCACAGGGCTGGGGCTCCGTCACATTCTTTCCTTTCAGGACTTACTAAAATCCCCAGGATAGCACCTTTGTACGCACTGGACCATTAACTGAACTAAAGCTGATATATGAAGCTGAACATGGAAGCGCTGTGGTTTAAAAGGTACCATTACTCAGCTTTCCCTCCAAACTATGTTAATGATAGACATTTTACAGAGTCTACGAAGAGACTTCAAAGGAAAGAGCTCCTTTAGGTGATATAAAATGTAATCTACAGGAAGCAACAAAAATCCTTCAGTTTTATTTCTGAAGACAAGTCAACTTTAACGTGGTATGCCTGCCACCTCCCCTTTCCTTACTATTTCGGTCTTATAACCATTAAGCCAACTTTGTCTAATTCTTGCCTTAATTTTTGTTTTTTGGCCCTGCAAGCCACGGTTATAAAGCAGATTCAGTCTCTCAGTTTTATCATACAAAATGACCACGTTGTCTTGATATGGTACCAATATATGCATACAGCAGTTTTTTAAATCAATATCTATTAGCAAAACTAACAAAAATACTCTTGCTGTCTATTGTATATTTGTCTTCAAAAACGTAGGCCAACTTCTCTACTCCCTTCCATAGGCTTAACACAATAAGTGTGCTATTTTACAAGAAATACAGAAGCATTTGAAATATAAAAAGGCAGGCTCTCCATTCCCTATCTCCTCGTTCTAGTACTCTGTGGTCAAAAGCTTTAAAAATGCATTTTGGGGCTGGGCATGATGACATATGCCTATAATCCCCAAGCTTGAGAAGTTTAATCAGGAGGATCTCAGGTTCCAAGCCAGCCTCAGCAATTTACTGAGGCTCTTGGCACTAGTGAGATCCTGTTTATTTTTTATTTTGATTAAAAAAATAAAAAGGGCTAGGAGTGTAGCTTAGAAAAAGAATGCCCTAGGTTCAATCCCAAGTGCTGGAAAAAAATACATTTTAAACAGTTTCTGCTAGTTGCTATAAAAGTGATGTACATGTTAGGACTTGCTATGTGAGACTTGATAAACCACAGGCTTCCTCCTATAAAATAATAATGATGCTAGTGACAGCTAAGAGTTAACATCATGGAGTTATTGTGCTGTACTACACAGAGCTCTGGAGTACTTTCTGAAGTGTGTATTAAATTGCCACAACAACACAGGGGTTCACTGTGGGACTCTAAGAGAATGTGACCATTAGGAGGGCTGGGCTACTCCACGGCACAGCCTGACCGCTCCCATCGCCCGCACACTGGCAGCTGGGTCTTCCACTAGTCAAAACTAGGTGCAAGGAGAAAATGTCAGGTGTCTTGTGACTCTCGCGTTAACAGCACCATAAAAAGGCTTTGTCCTCGGAGCACACCTGGGGGAAAGGGAAGAATGCGGACTGTCTTGGTTATATCAGAAGTTTCACAATGAGGACGCGGAGATTCACCCACGACACACTGGCTGGACAAACAAAGTGCGCCTGGAGATAAGTGCAGACACGGCACTGCCTGACCACAGAGACCTATCTCTAAGAGCCTACCAGCAGCTAAGGGAGAGAATAGCCACACGCTGCCCGCACATGGCGGACCTCTGGCCGTCTAAGTTCTTGCTGTCGCCACTGGAGAAGGAGAGCAGGTCTTCCTGCCCTCACACCTGCTCCGACAGCGCGGCGGGACCCTCGGAAGGCCCGCTGGTCTGCGCAGGCGTGCTTGTGCTGGGAATCGCCCTATACGAGTTCTAAGTGTTAACTTTTTTGGCTCAATTTTTCCTCTTTGCCTCTCATTTGCTAGGTGACTCGTCCCTTGCCCAGGAGCTCGGAGTTCATGAGGAAGTCCTATCTGAAGTCATTCCAGGCTGCAGGAAACTGCTACAGACAAACCTTTCCTAGAAGTGTCGCCACAGGTAAGTTCCGCAAGTGTCCAAAAACACACCTGTACATTTTTTTTTCCTTTTAAAAATGCTGATTTGTTTTTAGGTGGCTACTGCCCCTTCCCATGACAGAGGCCGTGGAGCTACCCAGGAAGGATTTCATTTGGTGGAGGCTGCTGGGCGGCAGGCGTCGACACCAGCCCGCTCTGGGATCAGCGTGGAGAGAAGCCGGTTGCGAGGCTGCAGCCCACCACGGGCGTCATGTCCCAAATCTACAAGGGAAAGAAGGCGGCGCTGGTCACGGGCAGGCGTCCGGGGTCTGCATCATGGGCTACGGCTGCCTCCCGCTGTACCTTCACTACGAAACGTCTTGAAGATGTACACAGGGACAAAACGAAACAGCTCACTAAAATGTGAGCGAGCTTCTAGGGAGAGTCTCAACAGCCGGAAATAAACATCATCATACTGTTTTACTACACATTAATTTAAAAATAAAAGCCCACCGGGAATATAAAATATTTCCATTTTCCCCAACTCAAAATGGGTCGTAAGTACTTTCACTTTCTGTTAGTGAACCAGAAATTTAATAAAAACAGTGTAGCCAGGAATGGTCATGCGATGCCTATAATCCCAGTGCTTGGGAGGCTGAGGGAAGGAGTGGCAGTTTTAAGTGCAATCTTAGTAACTTAGTGACACCTTCAGCAACTTAGTGAGACCCTGTTTTCAAATGAAAAATAAAGCTGAGGGGTTCCTTCCCAATACCACTCCCCTCCAAAAAAAAGAAAAAAGCATGGTTGTCCCCCTAGTAGGACGCCTCTGTCCAGAACATAAAGGAACAGGAGTAAGGGGTGGCAAATTAGCGGCAGGGGTCAGAGAAGGCCCAGGCCAGCCGGAAGGGAGAAAGCCTGGGGCCGAGGGAGCCAGGCCCTTAGCGGCCACTCAGCAGTCCCTGCAGCACAGGGCAGGGCCACCTCGATGCACTGCCGCTCTGGGCCAGTACATCCAGGTGCACTCAGGCATGTGACTTGCCATCCAGGGTTTCAAACTGGTGGTGGGTTCCTTGTAGAAAGGGAAGGCAAGCCTGGTGGTCAGAAAGACAACTAGGAATGTCTTAAGCCCATGGGCAGGGTGACGATGGAGCAATAGGCCAGCTTACCTTCACGACACGATCGGTCCCACAGGTCACCATCAGTCCCCTGGCAATGTCCATGGACATGTGCGTGATGTTGTGTTTCCCTTCATGAAAGGTTGCCAGAGAAGTCCGACTAACAAAGAGAAAGAACCACTGAAATACCCTGACTGCAGCTGGACTGGAGGGAGAAGTATTCTTAGCAGCACAAGCAACATCAATACTTAGAATAATCATATTAAACTAAAAATATGGCTACGGTTTTAAAAATTAGTTTTCTAATTGAAGAGCAATAAAACAAAGATAAATGACAAGGCTGGTTTATAAAAGGTTTGTTAAGACATTCAAGCTATTTTAATTGGAAGGTCTGACACATAAAAAGAGGCGCTGCACTAGATGAGATCACAGGGCCCTGCAGGGCGCCCTGAGACTACCCTGCGTCCATGGGCACCACGCTCCTGTTCAGTGCCAGCACCACTGTCGCTCTGCAGCCCGGCAGCCCCAGCCCATCACTAGCTCATCCACCAACACCAGAGGGACACACTGGCCTCCCCATCCGGGTCACTGTCAAGGCCTGCCAGACTGGTACTTTAAACCACGATGCAAAAGGAAAGGAAAGATAATGGTGGCTTTGTACTCATGGATCTGCCGAGTCTGAGCAGAAAGGGGTAAGTAGACAGATGTGTTCTCAGGTACACACATCGTTATTTAAGAATAGACTGCTGGGTAAACATTTGTAGAAGAAAGAGCACTGGTCTTTAGAGTTTCCCTAGTAATCAAATTTGCACACGTGTGTGGGTGAGGGCGGGACAACTGGATGTTTTTGTAGACAGCCAGTTCAACGGCTGCCACCCACATACACGTGGACTCGTCCCCACACAGCCCTGTGGGGTGTGGATGCTCAGGAAGGTCCAGTCAGCTGCTCGACTGGTCCCAGCATTCCTTACAGCGTTCCGGAGAAAGTGGTCCCAGCCAATGAGCAGCCTGGGCTAAACAGTAGTGGTTCTAAGTCATACAGCTAGGGCAGTATCTTCTCTTTAGAAAGGGTTTGTAAAATCCACAGGAGAGAGATACATGGGGAGAAATCCTACAATTTCTCAAGCTGCTCCCGTTTCTGATGCTTATTAGACAGAGGGAGTCGAGTACAGCGGGACACACAGAGGCAGCACACTCACTCTTCATCTTTGATGGAGTCAAAACAGGAATCACACACTCGGACCTGGAACTCGAAGCCCATGACTGGGTAGCTGGAGCGCTTGCTGCTGCACTTCCCGCAGACGGCCTGCCCGCATTTCCGGCAGTGATGCTGCGAGCGACCAGGAGGAGAAAAGGTCTTAGCCTTGCTTTAGTGATCGTGTTTTCCCTAAAGTAAGGGGGAAAGTCATGGGGAAAGATGCCCTGGATTATATCTACCCCAAGGTAATGTCTCAACCCTCAAAAGACAATTTTTTTCTTGGCGGGTCTGGAGATGGAACCCAGGGGCATTTGACCTCTAAGCTATACCCCCTGCCCTATTTTTATTATTTTGAAACAGGGTCTCACTAAGTGGCAGAGGGCCTCACTAAGTAGCTGAGGCTGTCCATGAACCACGATCCTCCAGTCTCAGCCTTCCACATGCAGGGATTACAATTGTGCACTACCATGCCTGGCTCAAACGACAATTTTAACACCAAAGATTTCTAAATAAACTTGCCCTGCATGGTTAGCCTCGACACTCATTGATGGGAGGGGGGAAGGGGAAGCGGGGAGGGGCAGAGGGCACCAGGCACAATCGTCTGAATGTGATGCCATTTTCAATATGTTCCACATAAAAATAAAAATAAAAAAATAAACTTGCTCTGTTGATTAAATACTGCATTTACCCCTCCATATTATTCATCTACATGTTAACAAACAACACTATTAAAACCAATATTCTCCACAATCAATGAAGATTCTGAGGAAAATTTATCCTTCATCAAAGTTTTAAAATAAGTTTAAATATAATATGCCCTCATTATATCAATACCCATAATCCTATGTTTTGCCATTTATTTTCTGTGTGTGTAGTACTGGGGATTGAACCCAGAGGCTTTCTGCCTCTGAACTACTCCCCCAGCCCTATTTTTTTTATTTTTTATTTATTTATTTATTTTTATTTATTTATTTTTTGGTGGTACTGAGGTTCCTGGAAGCCCTTCTACCTCCGGGCTACACTCCTAGACCTATTTTATATTTTTTTATTTGGAAACAGGGTCTCCTAAGCCAGGGCGCGTGGCTGACTTTCAACCTGCGCGATCCTCCTGTCTCTGCCTCCCAAGCGCGGGGATTACAAGCGTGTGCCACCACGCCCGGCGTTTTATTTTTTATTTTTAAACAGGGTCTCACTAAGTTGCTGAGGGCCTTGCTAAATTACTGAGGTTGGCCTCAAACCTGTAATCCTCCTATCTTAGCCTCCCAAGTACCGGGATTACAACTGTATGCCACCACGCCCGGCTTGCTATTTCTTTTAATGTCTCAAATTGTGATTCAGAAAATAAACCTCAAGAACCTCAAACAGTTCATTATTATTAGTTATTTTGACAGCATTCTCTCTCTTTCTCTCTCACTCTCTCTTCTATTAGTTGCTCATGCGTAAGAGTACAATTCACACTTCATGTTTCCTTCAGAAGTGAGGAAGCCTTCCCCATCAATTTCAATGCACTGCTCACCACGAGACATGCACCGCAAGGCCTCTGCTCACAGGACTTGGGCGCCATTCAGGGCATGAGAACGTGACGAGCACTACCGTAATTCCTGTACTGGCTCCCAGTCTCATATTAGATCTTCGTGGTCGGGCAGTTGTGTGAGTGGAAACAAAGAAATTTTACTCACACAAATCTCAGGCTAGTCCCTCACAGAGGTGCAAGCAGTCAGAAATCAAGCCAGCATTCTCTTTCACTTACCTGCACACATTCCTGTTCACCCTGCTGAGTGACCACCTTCACGGTGGCTGTAGACATATATTTGTGGTAGAACTTTAGTATTACGTGAGCACCTAGTGCACAAGCACCTTTGAAATCTGTAGCCGACTGGAGGCGTGCTTATTAAAGTAAAAAAATAAAATGGTCCTCAATACATGCTTAAAAACATGTTCTACTGAGACAATTTAAAACTCACAGGGTCAGAGCATCCCAGTAAGGACTGAATTCTTACTTCTCATCCTTCACGACTGCACAAGGCATATAACTGCATACTCTAATTTATTATCATTTTATACTTGGCTGGTGTGAAATACGGACTTTATTAAGTAGCAGTGCTAACCTGAAGGGTCTTTTATCAATTTTATTTTATTTATTTATTTATTTATTTTTGGTGGTACCGGGGTGGAACCCAGAGGCTTTCTACCTCTGAGCTATACTCCCAGACCCATTTTATATTTTATTTGGAAACAGGGTCTCACTAAGTTGCTGAGAGCCTCACTAAGTAGCTGAGGCTGGCTTTGAACCTGCGTGATCCTCCTGTCTCAGCCTCCCAAGCGCGGGGATTACAAGCGTGTGTCACCACGCCCGGCCTCTTTTATCAATTTTAAAACAGATCTCCAGCTTCCTGTGCACCCGTGTTTTTCCAGCCCAGGACAAGCAGGGGCACAGCTGGTGCCCTAAGTCTCACTGGCCTCAGCAAAGGTCATGTGCACTGTCAGCCACACAATGATAGTGATATTTAAAAAAAAAAAAAAAAAAAGGCAGGAATTATAACAGCACCGCAAGAGCAAAGTGATTAGAAAAGACACGGACAGACTCGTTCTACCAACAGCGGGGCTCACAATCAGCCCTGTGGCAGCCACGCGGCCTACTCACCTGTCGCAACCCCAGTGTCTTCGTGTCCCACATCTGCTTTATATTCCAGAAAAAAGGCTGCTCACATTTCTGACAGGAGTCACTTTCCAGCCACTGAGGAGCCTGGGGGGGGGGAGGCAGAAAAGCAAAGCCAACGTCAGTGCCTCCAGATCTGAACGTTCACGTTGGCGAGTTAGGAATCCACACAAGAGTCCGAGAACTTGCTAGGGTTACTATATTGATTCTTTAAGTTCCACAATACAGTATTCTCTGCTATCCATCGGCCGCAGTGCCTGCCCGGACCCCGACGATCACCCACGCCCAAACTCAATCTGGGTGGCAGGTTAAGATTGAGTAAAACTCCATTAATTGTAGAGTCTGGTAAACTACGACTTGGTGAGACTTGGGGTCACAGGTGGCCAACAGGAGAGACCCCACGATGCCCTAGGAGTCCTGAGTGGACACCAAGGAAAGACCGAGCAGCTGGGCTGCCCGCCCTGCTCCAGAGCACGTCCCTCTCTCCTGTAGCCGCCACTGAGCCGCCCCACGCTAGCAATGAGCTCTCTGTTGGCGTTCTTCGCCTTCCTACAGCCATGGCTTGGCACGTAGTAATTCTCAACACATTTTTATTGCAACAACGAGAAAGGCTGAGAATTATCTTATTAGGAACCTCGAAAATGTTTCTCTAAACAAAAAAATTTGCCAACTGTACTTGATTCTAGGACAAAACATTTCAGAGACTGTTTATCCATTTAATGTCATAAAGGAATAATGAAAATAGTAGGAAATATCATTTTTGATATATTAGTATAAAGAATATGAGGTAATAAATTTTTTTTTTGTTTTTTGTTTTTGTTTTTTTCCTTTTTGCGGTGCTGGGGATGGAACCAGGGGCATTCTACCTCCGAGCTACACCCCCAGCCCTATTTTTCATTTTTTATTTTGAAACAGGTCTCATTAAGTTGTGGAGGGCTTCACTAAGTAGCTAAGGCTGGCTGCAAACCGTGATCCTCCTGTCTCAACTTCCTAAATGCTGGGATTACAAGCGTGCGTCACCACACCAGACTTTTTCTTGGTCTTGAAAGTTAACTCTCAAGAAAAACACATTCACTAAGAGAAGACAATGATGGTATGTATAATCATAAAATGTACAATGACACTGACATTTGTGATATGTTGTAAGAAAATATTTTTATATTTTCTTTTTATTTTTGTGGTATTGGGGATGGAACCCAGGGGTGTTATACCTCTGAGCTACACTCCCAGCCCTATTTTTTAGTCTTTCTTTTTTTTTTTTTTTTTCATTTCTTGAAACAGGGTCTCACTGAGTTGCAAAGGGCCTCACTAAATAGCTGAGGCTGTCTACTCCAGTCTCAGCCTCCTGAATGCTGGGATTACAAACATGCATCACCACACTCGGCTTGTATTTTCTTAAATATAAAATAAATATACAGTGAAATGGGGCTTTGTAGAGATTCTACAGGAGTTTGGGTGATTTAAAGACTAGACAGAACCAGACCTATAATTCCAGTACTTGGGAGGCTGAGACAGGAGGATCATAGGTTCAAGGACAGCCTCAGCTCATCAACTTAGCCAGATTCCGTTCCAAAATAAAATAAAATGGAACTGGGAGTGTAGCTTGAAGGTAGAATGTCCTTGGGTTCAACTCCCAGTACCCTAAACAAAACAAAAATGGGTGGCCCTAGTTCTTATGTTGTTTCCTACTGCATCAAAACCCTCCCTTCCTCCCTTCTCTTCCCTTTCTTTCCCCTTCCTTCCTTCCTTCCTTCCTTCCTTCCTTCCTTCCTTCCTTCCTTCCTTCGCTGGGGATGGAACCCATGACATTGTACATACAGGGCAAGCACTCTACCACTGAGCTACATCCTCAGCCCTGGCTCTCCATCTTCTCTTGGATATCACTAGAAATATTTCTGCATGTGACAGCAGTCAGAGGCGTTGTTTGTTTGGGGGTGAAGAGATAGGGAACATTACTTACAAGTAGATAGAAACAGGCTAAGATAGAAGACAGACATCTTTAAATGCTGGGGAACTGTCATAGAGGAGAAGGCAGGAAAGGCTGGCAGGGCCTCATCCTGACCGGATCGGCGGGGCAGGTTGGTGGGAGAGGCTGGCAGGTTGGGAACACTATTTGGAAGCAATGTCCTCAAGAAGACACAGCGGGCTGTGCAGCCAACGGCTAAGGGTCATTTCACTGCAGGGAAGGATGCAAGAGCAGCTTCTGGGTCTTGTGCCCCAGACAGGCCCTGGTACAAGCCCTGCAAACCTGTCGCCTGCAGTGAACACTGGCACGAAATGTCTTCTCTAAGCTGTCTTTGAACAGATCCAGCAGGACCAGTGTGTCTGAAGGGGGGCACCACAGAGGCGCTAAAAAAATCAGAGTAATACACGACAGTCGTTCCAGTCCACCCTCCCTGTGCTCAACAGCAACAGCCCAGTGTTCACTGTGCTGCACCGAAATGTGAGGAATGAAAATAACTTGGACTTGCAATCTTCTACCAATAACTTTTCAGTGCTCGAGAAATTCGCTTTTTTTGATATATGGACAATATGCTGAACTATCTATTTTCCTTGGCTATACACTATCCATTATATTACTTCATAGTAAAAAATCTTAAGAAAACCAAACTCAAATTGTCTGGAATCCAGAAGTATGGCACTCAACTAAAACATGAAGGGTTGGTTAAACAAGATAGATGATAGACTAGATGATAGGTAGGTAGGTAGATAAATAGATAGATAATAGATAGATAGATGATGGATAAAAGAAACAGAGAAAGGAAAATAAAGAAACAGAAAGGGAGAATTTTGTGTGATATTTGGGATTGAACTTAAGAGTGTTCTACCTCCAACCCCTTTTTATTTTTTATTTTGAAACAGGGCCTTGTTAAGTTACTGAGGGTCTCCAGTCAGTTGCTGAGGCTATGCTCCAACCTGTCGTCCTCTTGTCTCAGCCTCCAAACTACTGAGAATCCAGACATGCACCACCATGCCTGGTGAAAGAATTTCTCAAATAAAAAGTCTTTCTCTCTCTCAGCCTCTCCTTTATGACTTTCTTGGCCTGTTTTGATCTACCCATTTAAAAAAATCTGTTTCGTGGGCCACAACAGATAAAACTGTCTTAAAAAGGAAATCAGGTAGATTTGGAGGGAAGAACATAGTTCCAGGAAAAATTCTGTCAGTCCTACGCAAAAGGGGAAATAAACTAAAGTCTGGATTAAAAAAAAAAAGAATTACCATATAACATGTAATAATTTGTGGTCCGAAAGGCAAGACTGCATTCAGAAATTTAAAAATGCATCAAATTTAGATGTTATCATCAAAATGGTTATTAGAAGGAATAGAATAATTATGTTTCAATTACCTAGAACATTTCTTAAACAGTAAAGACCTCTATCACCAGCAGTGTCAGCAGGTAAGCAGCCCGCCAATGGACTGCCTACCACTTTAATAAGTTTTCAAGTGATTCCAATTTAAGCAAAGATTGTTTTTTTTTAAATAACGACTCATCTTTAAGCCCTCAATTCCTTTCCCATGGGCACAGCAAGAGGTTGTCAGCTGAGATTCAGGCTCAGGTCTCTTGCATTCCAACCCTGGCTCTGCGCTTCCTAGCTCTGTGTCTTCAGGCACATTCATTTCTCTGTGCCCCAGTTTCCTCATCAGTAACATGGGACAAGACTGCACACCTCATGAGGTGTGAGGACCGAATAAGCGAACATTTGTGTCGTGTTTTGAATTGTGCCACACAGATCCCGGCAGCACGTGTGTCTCACATGCTTTATGTCCCTGGATTTTCAGGAAGCAAGAGCGACAGAATCTCCATTTCATAGGCAAAGGAAGGGCAGCTCGGAGACAAAGGCAAGTGCCCACAGCCTGTGGTGAGGTTTCGATCCCAGGCCTCCAGGAGTCCAGCCTGTGCCCCTCTGCTCGTACACTCTGCTCTGCGGGCCTCTGTCAGTGGGTCCTATTCTTTTTACCCCATGGGGTATCCAAACAAGGCCCTGGGAGCTGACAGCCCATAGAGCAGAGCTCTTACCTCAGGAGGCATAATTCTGACTAAGAGTTTAAGAAAGAATATTATTTTTCTGAACTAGAGAGTTGAGGGGCATAGTAGGCAAAAATATGCTTCAAATAATTTGAGATAACAAGCTAGATAGGCAACATCATGCATGAACAGGCCTTTTGGAAACATTTAATTTATTTATTTATTTATTTATTTATTTATTTATTTATTGGTGGTACTGGGGTTCCTGGAGACCTTTCTATCTCCGGGCTACACTCCCAGACCTATTTTATATTTTTATTTGGAAACAGGGTCTCTTAAGCCAGCGAGTCTGGCTTCAAACCTGTGCGATCCTCCTGTCTCCACCTCCCAAGCACGGGGATTACAAACGTGTGCCACCAGGCCCGGCGAGGAGCATATTTTAATATAAGTATTATAGTTAGATATAAAATGTCCCTTAAGTTTTAATGTTTAGAGTTAATACAATTATGTCACAAGCATTATAATCTCATCAGTAGAGGAGGTGGGTCCCTAGGGGTGTGGTCTTGAGAACCGTGCTTGCGTCTCTGAATCCCCTTGCTTGCTTCCAAGGCTCCACAATGTGAGAGCAAGGCCTCGCTCCCCCCCTCTCTGCTTCCTGCCATCATGTCCTGGGCTCCACATACCTGGCCAGGCATGGACTGGGCCTCTGAAATCTCCAAAACTATGAGCAAATAAATCTTCCTTCCTCTAAGTTGTGCAGTCAGTTGTTTTGGATTATACCAGTTAGAATGGTGATCAAAACAATAAAAAGCACTCATAACCTTATTCCATCTAATACTCAATTGAGTGTTAAGCTATAAACTATCATGGGCCATTTTGCTCAGTTTATTATCCATAGAAGAAAAAATTGTTTTGGGCTAAGAAAATATTAATCAAGCAATATGACTGATTCACTCTATTTTCTACATCCTCGCTCATCTGTCTAATCTGAACAATGATAGTACCTGAATATGACCACTAATGGCTGCATTCATCTATACTGCACTAACATATCTTACATACTCTGTAATGAACTGCTTTAAAAGAAGTTCTCATTTCAAGAGGATCCACTCTCTATAATTATTGTTACTTGTTCATTTATATTTTATAACCACTTCCGAAAAGGAACCCCTCTAATGATAATCTAGGAGAGAGTCACATTTGCTTTCTACCAGATGGGGTGGTGGCTGACAGCCCCAGCAGGTTAGAAATGCCAGTCTGCAGTCACAAGTGATTATCATGAACCATGGAGCAGGAGAGTCTGGGATTAAGCCTCAGTGTTCTTAGCTAAGGAAGTTCTATAAGTTGCACAAAACCCTACCTCAGGGTCAGAACCTTACAGATCACACTCAGCTTACTTAAGTACTACATTCAATAAGCTGGGAAAAAAATTACTAAAAATAATGCATCTTATTTTACAGAGTTTGCTTTCCCAGATCTTCCTCAGATGACTAAAAGGAAGTGAACTACCCATGCAGGAAGCACCTTGACTGATGGAACTATTTTTTCTTTCCTGAGATGTACAAATATAGTGCATAATTATGTAACCTTGAAAGGTGGGTCCTGCTTCTACTTTCTAAGTCGTTTTTTTCCTAAAAGGACTTACCAAACATTAGAACAGTAGATTGAAAGCCCGTGGGTATGCCCTTATGAAGGTAAGCAGTAGCACTGGGTCCCCATGGTCTCCTTCCTTTAACATCCAGGAAACACATTCTCTGAGTTTTCTGTTCTCTCAGAGTAAAGTTAAAAATTGATGGGCTGACATAACTAGTAACTGATAAATATAAAATACAGATCAAGTAGATCTTTGCAAAGAAAATATTACCATTGTTTAATGCTAGGCCAGTATTTAATGTTTAATAATGAGTTACCCTAAGCCTTACTAAAAGCTTGTCAGAAAATTTAAAAAGAGAAATGAATCAACATACATATGATCAGAATTTCCCCTATTTACTTGTCTTACAAGGTTACTAAGGAATCTAGCAGTCAGTACGTCTCTTTATTAACAGGCTACATTTCCTTCCCTACGTTACAAGCCTCTTGTGGGAAATCACCTTTATGTATTGAACTTGGTAGCCATAATGTCTAAAAGTGAATAATGTCACTATTTTTTCAACAGGTTGAACCCTCTTGATTACTTCTTCTGGAACATGCTAAAAATGATGGTGAGAATCAAACTCATCACATGAGCAGAAACAATACAAAGCAGGCCTGTGTGCAGGGGATGGTGGGAGTTCTAGACGAGCCGATGGCAGGTATCCGATGCACAAGTGCACAGAATACTGAACTACACACGGATCGCAATGATGGCACACTGGAAACGTGTCATGCCCTGCCACATAATATGTGTTACAATGCAGTATCAATAAGCCATTTACCATGAATCTTCACTTTAGTTTCCACATTGCATGGCCACCCTGTAGGTGTTCAATAAATGTTTCTGAAGTTAAATTATATGCCATTAACATGCCTCATACTCTAAAATCTTCTCTGCTGTCAACTCTTTTGCCATCATTGGTACAGGCCGTCTACACGCTGAGAGAAGGCAGACAGCACCAGCGCTGGCGGATGGGAATGGAATCCTGCCTGGAAACCATCTGACACCGCTATAAAAAGCCTCGGGATGTACATATCCTTGCACTATGAGGCCTATTTTCAGAAACCTGCCTGAAATGAATAATTGAATACTCACGTAATGACAAGGTCGAGCATATTCACTGCAGCATAACTCAAAATAGAAAAGAGAGACTGTGGAGACCATTAGCACATCTGTCTAAAGAAACGAAGGAGGCCTGAGAAGTCATCTCCTTCAACGATGTCACTTTATGGAAGAGGGAGTGGATATTAGGGTTCTTATAAAAACAAAGCCTCCCAACTAGTCAGTGGCCCAACCAACTTAAAATCCAGGTTGCCTGAAAAGAACACCATGCCCACACAGACTCAGTGGAATAGAGCTCAATGGGAAAGAAAAGCAGAGAAACACAGACAATATATTTTCCCAGAAAACCCACAGGTGCCGAGCTACGTGGCTGATGCTGGTTCCTGGCATGCCCATCAGGGTTTTGTACAAAAATGCCCCAGGCCCACGAGAGTGCGTTAGAGGGCCTCTGTGCAGCCCAAATCCCCAGATGGCTGGACGGCTGTCTCAAATACTCTCAGCGTGCATCTCCAGGCCAAGAATCAGCCTGTATTAGTTGCCATTTGGTAGGATCTCTGATCTGGGTAGAGACTGGAGAGCAAAATGACACGTAGGACCTCAGAGGACAAGAACCCCGAGGCGGGCTAGTGAGAAGCCGGCCGCTCACAGCTCAGCAGCGTCCACAGGCCGCCGGGTCCGCTCCCTGACAAGCTCAGCCTCTTACCTCTTCTCTGCTGACATCCATGTTCCACACGGCAATGCCGCCATCCGAGGAACAGGAGACAAGCTGCCGGGTGAGCTGAAGGTAGCACAGCGACTGCACCTTCTCACTGCAAAGGCACACAGCAGGCGCGTCTCAATGTGGCAAACACAGGAGCTGCCCCGTCCGAGCCCAAATCCCTCCCTTCATCCGAGTCAGCAAGTGGAGTCGTATCACCGAGTATTTCCCATGATTAATATGGGTAGCCTCATAAACTTGCTTGCATTCTATAATTTATTATATAGGGTCCTCGTTTCTATAAAATAAACACTACTATTTTTTTCTAAAGTACTGAGGATGGAACCCAGGGGCATTCTACCTCTGAGCTACACACCCAGCCCTATTTTTTTATTCTTTATTTTGAAACAAGGTCTTGCTAAGTTGCAGAGGGCCTCAGCTGAGGCTGGCCACAAACCGTGATCCTCCTGTTTCAGTCTCCAAAGTACTGGGATTACAAGTGTGCACCACCACGCCCGTCTTACTACTTTTAAATCTGTTATTTAGAATCACAAACCGAGATGGGATGGGGATCATGGCTTTCTGCACCAAACATCATGATTTATCTTTCAGATGCATAAAATTCTCTACATGTTCAGAAACAAAAAACAGAGTTGTAACTCTCTAACTGAAATACAGTTCACATGAGCAAAGAGTCAGAAATCACGGATTACAAGCAGCCCACACACCCGTGCAATGGTGGGTAGAAGTCTGGCTCCTCCTGCAGGCTCATCAGAATGTTCCTCCTGCAGGCTCATAAGAATGTTCATCTGGATGACCAGGGAATCAATCTCCTACTCTAACTTTTGAACCTAATCTTGCCTTGACTAAATTTGCAACCTGACCGTGATCTGCTACAGCCTGACCAACAATGAGGAAGAAAGGAAAAACGGGGGTGCAGGAGGTGGTCCTTCTCCTTCTGAGACCAGTCAGCAAGTCCTTAAGCATTGCAATGTCAGAGCTTAGATAAGGCTGTGTCAAAGCATGCATTACTTACTAATGAAATACCTCTTAGAATTAAAAAAAAAATCGGGCACCCAGTTCAAGATCATCTCAGTGCCGGCATTTCATGAACTTTGCCTGGACAAAGTCCTCACCTGCACCTGCGTTGGGCAGACATTTCAATAGGCCCACTTCTTGTCAGAGAAAAGTGGCCAGTGCTCTTTGGATGAAGAAGAAAGAAATTCCTGGAATTTTTTTTTTTTTTTTTTTTTTTTTTTTTTTGCTACTGAATAGCAGACATTCAAGATCAACAGAAAGCAGTTAAAAGTACACTCAGCCCTATCAAGTGCTCTCTGCAAAGACAGGGTTGAAGAAGGCATGGAGAGTACTCGTGCTTCCCCTGGCCCCCGCACCCCTCGCTCACGCACTGATGGCCCTGAAGCAAGAGCGTCCGGCCTTTCCTGCCTCCAATGTCCCACATGATGATGCTGTTGTCCGAGGCTCCCGAGAAGAGTAACCGCTGAACCGGGTCCCACCAGAGGCAGGCCACGCTACCTAGGGTTGAAGGGAGAGAGGCAGGGTCAAACACAATGCCACATCATGACATACTCGCGGGACAGCTGAAGACTGAGTGAGCGTCAGCTGAGCCTTGAAGCGAAAGTCTCTCTCCATCACACAAAGGGCCATTCAGCCACATTCTCATGAGTCACAGAGAAGGCACAGTATATCCATTATCCAAAGCTGTAAGACCAGGCTTCTCGACTGTGCATCAAAAATCTTCGAGTACAAAGGTTTTTGCAGAAGTCTTGTCCTTGTTCTGTGCCCATAAATTATAAAGTAGCTATATATGAAATTTTACTTCAAAGAAAGCTTTTGAAGAAAAAAATTCCTACTAATGTTTCATGGCAAAAGCCAATATACTTTATAGTGGTCTTTTTTAAACAAGATAAACATCTAAGTCATTTTAGAGTTCAGGGACCTTGTAGGCATTTGACCCCAAGATGCCTATGTCTAAGAAAATAGTAAAAAGTCTGCAGGTGTACCAAACAATCACGTTTAAGAATTGAGTTAAAAGATCTAAATCTGGCTGGGCATGGCGGACCACACCTGTGATCCTTGGAAGGCCAAGACAGGAGCATCGCAGGTTCAAGAGCAGCCTCAGCAACTTAAGAGAGACTTTCTGCAACCTAGTAAGACCCTAGTTCAAAAATAAAAACTAAAAAAGGGCTGGGTGTATAATTTGGAGGTAGAGTGTCCCTTGGTTCAATCCCCAGTACCACACACAAAAAAAATCTAGACCATATGTTCATACTCTACTTAGCTTATAGAATAGGGTACCCCTTAGGGAAATATTTTTATTTTTACGGATTTGTCTTTCAACAGATCCCTTCATTGTTCATTTATTATTATTTTCCTAGAAAAAAAGGTTAATATACAACAAAATTGAAACCATCACGGAAGCCAATAATAATTTTATAGGTATACAGAAAACTAACAGCCATTTCCATAAGCCAACAACAAAAACTAGTTTCCCCCATAAATTCTCCCAAAACCAAAGTGAAAAAAATAAATAAATAAAGAGCTCTCTGAAAACTAGCTTCAGGGGTTACCTGTATAAGAATTCTGACACTGTTTAATCCTATGCCCCATATATACTGGCTAGAGGCCCAAGAGAGAATAAACACGGTCTTTTCACATGAACACTAATAAGCTGTTACAGAACCCATTCTGCCCTTTGCAACCCAGAAAGTGCTTAAGCGCCTGCAGGTCAGGACAGCCTTCATCTTAAGTGGAAGGTGGTTTCTGCAGGGGCCTTCATTTTCCTGCCCAAATCTAGTTGCTGTTCTCCTTTCCTCCTTTTCTTCTACACAGTCCCTGACCTAATAGTGTCTATTTTTTTCCTATATAGGTTAACTGAAACGCATAAGACACTTAGCTTATTATATTTAAAACACTAAGTTGTGTACAGAGTTGCATGTCTATAATCTTAGTTCTTGGGAGGCTGAGACAGGAGGATGACAGGTTCAATGACAGCCTCAGCAACTTATCAATACCCTGCTTCAAAATATAAAAATAGCTGGGGGTGTAGTTCAGTGACAGATTGCTTTGGGGTTCAATCTCCAGTACCACTACCAAAATAAAGAGAAGAAACCCTACTATTATCATAAATAAATCCATACTTAATTCTTTCAACAAAGTCTCAACTCTGATTTTAACCAGGTGGCTCAAAGCTTCTAAGTTGAAAACTCACACCAGAATCTGTTCCTGTAACCTGTTTAAAAACTGGACTGCATTAGAGCTTAGTATTCAATGAAACTTATTTACTGCACATGTGTACATGGCAAGTCATCCAGTACAGCCAACAGAACTTTAACAGGTCAACTAATTACATTACGGAAATAAGGAGACTTTTAGCCAGCAATTCACTTTCCCCAGGCCATATCCAGCTATCTTTTCCCAGTGAAAGGCTGAACCAGCCCATATATGTCTTTTAACATTGTTGATCTAGTAGATCTTGCTCAATATCCCAGAGACTAATGAATTAAAAAACAATAGTAACACAGTTCTAAGGAGCTCTTACTATTAATAAGGCATTCTAAAGTCCTTATGAAAGCAAGTGAATTAAAAAGGTAAACACAGAAAGCATTATCCATTCAAGGGATTCAAAAGAAATTATTGGGAATATAAAACTGACCCTAACCCTATCTTTCCTTGCTTTTCACCCTATAACCCATGGAGTGAAGCCTCACACTAGAGAGGTGTTCATCACCCCCGAAGCCGAGCCGAGGCTGAATCTGCGGCCACAGGCCTACCTTCGTGTCCTTTGAGGGTTGTGGTCACCGAACACGCATTCTGCTCTAGCTTCAGCAGTGTGATCTGCCCAGAATAATCGCCAACAAAAGCAAACTGAGTGTCAAAGTCGTATCTGAAGAGAAGCAGTCAAGGATATATGAGAACCCATTTCAGCAGCCTCTCATAGAAGACACTGGCTTTAGTCAAAGTTAAAGAGAATAAGCATAAACTTAAAAGTATAAGAAAGGAAATACTCAAACTTCAAAAAAATTTCAAGATAGGTAAGTATTGAGAGAAAGAAATCAAATTGGCTAGAATCATGGGGAATTGATTTACTAGTATATTCAGTAATATCCTAGAAAATAGAGACACATAATCAATATATAATAAATTATAAAAAGTTCTTAAATAACGGTAGAAAAGACAGTTGCAATCAAGATATAATAAGTTATGAGAGTAAAACTTAAAAAGTGGTAGAAAAAAGTTACAACCAAGATAGAATAAATTATAAAAGAGTAAAGTCATTATATAATGGTAGGAAAGATAGTTACAAACAAGATATAATCAATTATAAAAGCATAAAGTTGTCAAGTAATGAAAACACTGGAACAAAATGAATTTTTATAAAATATCTCTGAAAATAATATCCAACTGACAATAAATATAGGATGTGGCCCACCCTTGTTTTGGCTTAGATAATTTAGCTTTAAATGAAGAAGATGACTAACTTAAGTTACTATGTGTAGTTTAATGATACAAAAGGCTGTTCATTACTTGTGGTGGCAGTACTTTTCAAAATATATTAACTAGTGGTAACAAGGAATTGCTTTCTCAGGTTGTGGCCACAGACCTGTAGAAACCCAATTGCCTACACACAGTAGGACAACTACTATTTACAAGAAGATGCCTACTACTATTTCAAAACAGGTCGACAGGGGCACCACAAGCAGGACCATGACAACCTATAAATCCACTGTGAGGCCTCGCACATGGCGGAAACACTACTTTGGGACGTAATATAGATGAGCATTTTCCCTTGTTTGATCTTAATGCATACAGTAGTATTTTAAATATCTCATGCTATGCATTCATTTGTAGCAAACGTGTGTAGTGAGTGTGTATTATCAGGGATGGAATCCAGGGGCATTCTACCTCTGAGCAACACTTTCAGCCCTATTTTTTATTCTTTATTTTAAAACAGGGCCTCATTAAGTAGCTGAGGCTGGCTGCAAACCTATGACCCTCCTGTCTCAGCCTCCCAAGTTTTGGAACTACAAGCATGCACCACTACGCCCAGCTTGTAGCAAATAGTTTTAATAAAAGCTTCCCGTGGAAAGAAAAAATTTTATTATTCCAGACAGTCAATTCTGACAGAAAAAACGTGAGATATTTGTGTGTTATTGACTATCTTGATACTGCCTGCACTAAGACCTGGAACAGGAGGAAGCCTCCAGCAGGGGTGAGCTCTACATGAGACACACTTGGTGTAGAAGTGGGGGACTTCTAAGGCAGTATTTAACTTGGGGGAACCTGAGGGTATAATTATTATGGGCCCTCTCCACGTTAAAAAAAAAAAAAGCATTATACAAAATTTTTGTAGGAAGCTCCTTGTAGTCCATTTATTAACCTCAGGGTTTATACCGTATATACCCTGATTATATGGTATAGCTTCTTGTAGGGTTTGCAAATAACCAGTTATTAGAAGATCAATTCCTTTCTTTTTTCATGCAACAAAAAGTCTGTCAATTTTTTTGTTGTTGTTTTGTTTTGTTTTTGGTGGTACTGGGGTTCCTGGAAGCCCTTCTACCTCCGGGCTACACTCCCAGACCTATTTTTTTACATTTTTATTTGGAAACAGGGTCTCCTAAGCCAGTGCACGTGGCTGGATTTGAACCTGCGCGATCCTCCTGTCTCTGCCTCCCAAGCGAGGGGATTAAAAGCGTGCGCCACCACGCCCGGCAAAGTCTTTCAGTTTGTAATGCAAAGGACTGGAGAGAGGCTTGCACTGATGAGGCCTGGGCTTCCCACAATGATATTAAACACAGCACTTCCCTGCAGAGAAAGGCAACTTCACTTTTGTTTTTGATGAACCCACTTTATATCAAAGAAAAATGGGTGAGATATGTAGGAATCACTCAGTGTTTGGATGTGAATGAATAACACTATCAAAGTGAAGACTAAACACTGAGGACAAGCGGTCCTCAGAAGGCCAGGCCCTGCTCCTTGAAGGATACTGTAAACACGAAGCCCAGGACGTGAAGAGGTGCCTCCCGAGCAGGGTCCCGCTCCGGGTGCACATCCAGCTGATGTACTTGTCGTGGCCCGTGCTGATCACCCACTCTGTGGCCAAGCTGAAGATGATGGCAGACACCCGGTTCTGATGCGCTGCAGGGACAGAGAGAGAGGAGTGTGCCCTCCAGGAAGAAGCGACTCCTCCGGGGCTAAGCACCCAGGCTCAGCTCCTCCAGCTGGGGGGGCCTGCACACTCCTGAGCAGCGCACTAGCACAGATCTGTCCGAGGCCCTGCCCTCCGCAGTCCCAGGGAGAGTATCAGACGCTAGGAATCGTTAAAGCGCAGCATTCAAGAGCGATCTAAATACTTAGTAGAAAATAGATTAATTCGTTCATTCATTTTCTTGCTATGACCAAGAGAACATTTTTACTTTAGTAAAAAGAAAAAGGAAAGAAAATAAAACCCTTAACTACCAATGACTTACATATAGAAAGCAGTAGTCTTAAGAGATTAACTTAAAAAAAAAGTGTCTATTACTTCAGTGTTCTGTTTAGAAAACACTGCACTTGTAACTAGGGGTGATTGCAATTTTCTGAAATTAAAAAGTGTTAAGCAGCCAGATGTGATAACACACAGGAAGACTGTAGGCTTGAGGACAGTGACCTCAGTGATGAGTGAGACCCTCCTTAAAAATAAATAATAAAAAGGGCCAGGTGTGGTGGCGCACGCTTATAATCCCAGCACTTGGGAGGCTGAGACAGGAGGATAGCACAGGTTCAAAGCCAGCCTCAGCTACTTAGTGAGGCTCTCAGCAACTTAGTGAGACCCTGTTTCCAAAAAAAGTATAAAATAGGTCTGGGAGTATAGCCCAGAGGTAGAAAAGGTCCTGGGTTCCACCCCCAGTACCACCTAAATTAAAAAAAAAAAAAAGATAAAAAGGGCTTGGAGTGTAGCTCAGAGGTAGAATACCCTGATTCAATCCCCAGTACCAGAAAAAAAAAAAATATATATATATATATATATATCTTTCCATTATTTATAAAGAAAACATACTTGTGAAGTTCTCTATTCCAAAATAATAGCTAAGAATGGGGAAGGCATTCTACTTCCTGACTTGTGAAAATATAGCCTCCCCAGGGCAGTGACCTGACTCCACTCCGTGTGCTGTGGGGCCTTGCACGCGGCACACAGTTGATGTAAGAAGTTAACCAGCCGGAGAAGGCGCTGCCTTTTCTCTCAGCTGAATGTACAGACTGTCTGGGGAGGACTGAGGGACTCTCCCCAACAAGTCCGGGTGAAGGTCAGATCCACCCACTGTCGGGAGGTTTTGCTGAACAATTAAGCCCTCATGAAGGACCCTGCAACTTAAAGGGAGTTCTAATAGCGTCAGTCTTCAGTAAAGCAAGTCCCCATTAATGACTGACTAATGTGGACTCCGTGGATATTTTTTCCTAATGTGGGGCTCAATGCTTTTTTTTTTTCTGTTTTAATGATATTCTAATTTCCAAAAAACACAAAATGTGTATTATGACCTTTTTCTGATAAGAAAACTGAGATGAAAACATTAACTCCATTAAAGGTATTCCCAACATTTTATAAGTGATGGATTAAAGTGGTTTGTCTGACCCCAAACACTTTTTCCACTAAACGTGCAGTTGTCAATCTCAGAACAGACAGTGACAAGGTTTATGTTACTTTGTGGTAAAGATGCTGGAGTGAATAGTCTATTATCTTTTCTCAGGAATAAACTCTTATTTCTAAAATTAAATCCTTTTTGCTATTTTATTTTTTAGATGCGCTTTCTTGATATTATGCTGAAACATAGAAATGCTCATTTTGCCTTTTATTTAAAAAAAAAAGTCTCTCACTTGGCAAAAATTTGCCATTCCCTATATTTGTCTTCCATGTTTTAAAAAAAATTATCCATAAAATACAAAAATCTAGACACTGCCTTATAACTCATAGAGAATTTTAACAACCAATATATAGGTAAGATAACATGAGACAAGTACAACTTTCATGAAGGTCTTAATGACAAATAGTCATTAAGGAATTTGCTTATTGGCAGAAACATTTGCCAGGAACATAAGAGGTCTCCAGACTCCTAGGTACATGGTCCACAAAAAGACTTGCAGATTCTTGATTTTTCTAAAGATAAGCCTTCCCATGACAGCTGAAAATTCAAAGTTGCTTTTGTTGTACTAACACTGTAATGCTGGCCATCATTCCATGATGCAAGATTGGCACTAACTGTCATAGAGCAGTTTCCACGACCCAGACACCATGCTCAAATGTATGGTCATTACTGCTTCACTTTACTGCTCTCTTCAACGGGGAACAGGTGAAACAGCATATCTAGAGCCAAGCAGTTCAGCCTTCTTACTAAAGTTCATAAACCTCGTTTCCACATTCTATTATTATACCAATATTCATCAAGATAAACAACACAAACCCCAAATATCTAGCCTCTAATTTCACCACAAGCATAAAATATAAAATTTGAGGCTGTTCCGTCTTCAGGCAAAGTTCCTGGGAATCCCTTAATTAGTCTGAAAGGAATCTACAACTTAATCAATTGTTTTGGCTTTGCAATTTCATTCTAAAGTTAACACTGGGAACTTGCTTTTGTTGAATAAAAAAATACCTAAATAGTACAGGCAGAATACAAACTGGGAAAAATGTATAGGCCACATTTGTCAAAGTAAAGGTGCTTATAGTCCACCTAGAAAATACTACAGCTTCCTAGGAATCTGGGCGAAACCACAAACAGACACTCATGAAAGATGACAAATAACGGATACTAAACAAAGCTTAAATAATTTTAAACTGAGAACTTCTTTCACTATCAAACTGGCAGAAAAAATTATAAGGCAGCAATGTTGTGAATACTTAATGTGCCGGCACACTCAGCTGCTGTTCACGGCACTATAAGAATTACCACCACACTGAGAAACAGTTTGCAAAAATGATATAAAGCACTAAAAAAATGTTTTAATGTTTTACCCAGTTATTCCATTTGTGAAAATTTGTCTTAAACACAATAATCACAAACCTGGAGCCAGAGTATAGTCAAGAACACATACACATTTACATACAGCTATAAATTATAAACACACACACATATTCACTATACAAAATATTGTGTATTAACTCAAAAGACAGAAACAGTGCATGTGTCCAATAATAGAAGAATGGTTAAAATAAATTTCACACATGTACTCAATACACAAAATACTAAATGTTATTGGGCAGGAAACAATGGTAAATAACTCCTAATTGGAGTAACTACAGTACAAAGTGAACATGAAAGCCTAACTTTGGTCGTAGCGGGTGATGTTCTAGTATCGCATGTGTGTATCTACGTGTATATGTGTTCAAAAGCACATGTGTCATAATTACCTGGGTAGGTCTTGATAAAGTTCATTTTATTAAAATCTTCTGAAACATGAAATTCCTAAAAGTAAACATATACAAAAAGAAAACAGTTAAGGTTCTTACAAAAACAGGAACTTTCAGAAGAATTAAAATCCCAAACTGGCTGTCACAAGCTCTGGAACTTAACATATGTATGCACTGCCCCTTACAGCAAACCTGTCCTCTGCGGGGGTCAGATGGAAACAAAGTCACTGCCGCTGATCAAACAGCCTTTCTGCCCACACCTTCCTGCACAAGTGAATGGTATCCAGAACCTCTCCTTCTAACTGCAAATTTTTGTTAATTTTGTTCTCTTGGCTATACAAAAAAAAAAAAAAAAGTCTTCCAGATGACAGAGAAGGAGCCAAACTGCAAAAGCCCATCACCAACAGAGCTCACACGAAAAGGAAGGAAGGGGTATTTCGGCAATTTAATGGGAGGGAATATGCATATTTAGTATACCAACATATGTCCCAAAAAGTAAAACTTAAGAGATTGTAGGTGGTCTTCTGTTTATGCTCCAGTATATTCCAATCTATTTTCCAATTTGTCTATGGACTATATATTTTATAACTTGGAACAAATTAAAAGTACATACCTTTTAAATGAAAATGCTGGCCTCAGCATAAAGCTGAATAACACAAAACTCCACAGAACATGTACTAATTAAGAACTCTGCTGATCTTCCAAGCGTGGTGGCGCACGCTTATAATCCCTGTGCTTAGGAGGCTGAGACAGGAGGATCGCACAGGTTTGAAGCCAGCCTCAGCTGGATTAAGAGACCCAGTTTCCAAATAAAATATAAAATAGGTCTGGGAGTATACCTCGGAGGTAGAAAGCCCCAGGGTTCCACCCCCAGTACCACCAAAAAATAAAAATAAAATAAAAACTCTGTTGATCACTGTTAAATTGTTAGGCCTGGAGGGTCTCAGTACCATGGACATAATGAATCGATGAGGGGGCAAACTGAGGACAAAAGCCACACAGAGTAATAGAGCATTTCTGTTCTCTGCTTTGCAAAATACAAAAATATATCAGCACTGTATGTACTAATCTATATTGGGCGGAAGATCAAAAGATCAATTGCTAACTAATGCGAATTGGATTTGCTTTACCCCTTTGCACTGAAGCGCCATAAGAGGTTTTATGTCCTCCAACTGCAGCCTACTCTTGAACCAAAAGCCACCAGAAGGGTCCCTGGAGACAGAAACGCACAGCCACTGCGCCACTGCAGAAGCCAAAGGGGACCTGCACTCGATGGCCTCTTGTTTTATGTACAGGTGCACACACACCACCACGAGGGTCCTAGGAAGTTTTCAGAAGGAGAAAGCGGAGATTTCGGCATTCACTGCTGTTAAGTTGGGTCCTGCACTCATGTGACTTTGTGTCACATGACCTCTGCAGGGCAAGGGAGGGGCTGAAACCCCCAGGAGAATTGGGCGTTCCCACGAGTAAAACCCCCATCTCGCGAGATGCATGCCTTTAAAAGGAGAGCCCGCGTCCTCTAGCTTCGGACAGGCGCGCGGGCCCCATGGTGCCTCGCCCTGATCCCCGGGAGAGCCGTGCCATTAAAACTTTACATGCCACATGTACCGGACCTCTCTCGTGTTTTTCACACTCCGCCGTACGCACATTATTTTTATTTTACTCGCATTTAATTTTTTTATTTTACTTATCAACTGCTACCCCAGGTGCGCAGCACAGCCACCTGCAGCGGCTGCATGATCTGCTGGGGCTGGGAGCCTGGCCTTCCTCTGCCTCCTTGTCTTGGTTCTGAAACAAACCAAGGCGGCTGCTTTACTTTAAAACACAAAACGAACAAAAACAAATACAAAGCTCTTTAACTAGACTATGGTTCGCCCCTCCTCTATGAAGGTCAACCTCACTGGCCACCCCCATGCTTTCCTTGCTGGCCACTCTTCAATCACGGCCCCTTGCGTGGGAAGGGCTCCCCTGCCATCCCGCTTGCAGGGCTGCGCTCTTCAGGGGCTTCCTCCTGCTGCCGGTCCTCTCCTGCAGGCTTCCAGCCCTCTGGCTTTCCCTTAATATCTCCATTCCTCAGCAATGCTGACCGTGGGCCCTGCTCCTCTCAACCCACCGGCTACCACTTGTTCAAATCAGCTACTGTGGTGGTTTCCACAGTGTTCTCTACATTTCAAGCACTCCCGATACCTGCTCAGATCAAACCCTTGAGGTTCAGCCGATGCAGCCCCCTGTGACGCTGAACTCAACCTTCTGTCTCTGCCACGTGGCTGTCTAGGCGGGAACGTCATCTTAACACCGCTCTCCGTATCGATACCCACGTCCAAACTGAAGCCCTGCTTCCCAGACAGTTCTTGGAGCCATCGCCTCTTCTCTGGCACTACCCCAGTGTTTCACAACCTCGCGTTGGGGCCCTGACTCAGCCTCCTACCTGGCATCACCACTTTCAGCCTTGCCCCTTCAAACGATCTTCAAACACAGCCACACCTAGCCAAAAGAAATCCGAAACCTGAGTATCCATCATCCCCCGCTCCGTGGCTCCTCATATAAAGTGGTTCCCCAATGCACTCAGTGCTGAGTTCTTCCTGGAGGATTTGCGAAGATACAGATGCCCAGGCTCCTCCCTAGTGATTCTGAAGCTGTGAGTCTGACATGGAACCAGGGAATATGAGAGGGAGAGACAGAGACAGAGAAAGAGAGAGAGAGACAGAGAGAGAGTGTGGGGAGAGAGAGAAAAAAAAAGAGAAAAGAGGGGAAAGGAGAAAAGAGAGGAGGTGTGTGTGTGTGTGTGTGTGTGTGTGTGTGTGTGTGTGTTAAACCTAGGACATCCTACCTCTGAGCTAGGCCTCACAGCCCTTTTTGTTTTTTGGAAATAGGGTCGTGCTAGGTTTCTGAGAGTCTCGCTAAGTTGTTGAGGCTGTCCTTGAATCTGTGACCCCTCCTGTCTCCTCCTCCCATACTGGGATTACAGGCACGCACCTCTGTAACTGACAGGGAATATGTATTTTAATGCTTCCTAAATGATTGATATGACTATGCAAGTTTGGAAAACTTGGCTTGAAAGATGCAGTCTGAGTTCCTCAACATCACACTCAAGGATCGTCTTCTCCCTCTTCCCCAGGCTCCAGGCCGGCGGCACACCCAGCACCTACTGCATCGCCACGTGGACGTCTCAAACACATGTTGATTCCTCACTGTCTACTTTTCCCACCTGCCCCCTCCCCCAGCCTGTCCCTTCTCAGTAAACAATACCCCTCTCTTTCCAACTGATATACCCAATTGCTCAAGACAAAAGTTCGGTGTCACCTGACTTCCTCCTCTTCCTTCCCACACACCCAACCTATCCTGGACTGTCCAGGATGTAACTTGAGTCCACACACACTGTCAACCTTCACTGCCACCATCCTCTCCCCCACGCTGCCACATCAGCCTGACCCCCTTCCATTCCTGCCGTCTCCCCTTCAATTCACTGCCAAGAAGTTACAGGACTCTTAAAATTGTCAATTATGTTGAAAACCCTTCAATGGCTTCTCATTGAATTTATAATGAAATTTAAAACTTTATCCAGAACCAACAAGACCCTGCATGACCCAGCTTCTGCCCACTTCTTCAGTTGCCCCTGGGGTCCTTCCCTGTCACTCACTACCCCCAGCCATGATAACATACTCCGAGTCCTCTAACAGGCAGGGATCCTCTCCACCTCAAGCCATCATAAGACATCCACGTCTGGAAAACTCTTCCCTGGCTCTCTACCTGGCTGGCTCTGTGACAAGGGTGCCAAGACAAGTTAATAACTATATACACATACAAAAGAATGAATATGGATCTCTTCCTCACACCATGCATAAAAATTAACTCAAAATGAAGTAAAGATCTAAATGTGAAAGCTAAACTATAAGAACTCTTCAAAGAAAATGTAGAAATATATCATTATTTATTGTCATAAAAACAAATAAATAACTTTGCGTTGGATAGTGGTTTCTAAAGTACCATATCTAAAACAGAAGCAACCAAAATAGGAGGGGAAAAGACAAACTGAACTACAATAAACTTTAAAAAAATTGAAGACAACTCTCAGGAAGAGAGAAAGTATTTGTAAATCACATACCTGATAAAATTCTAGTATCTAGCACTTTAATACTTAAATAGATGTTGCTGCAAAGAAGAACAAATGTCTAACAAGCACGTGCGAACATGCCTCACATCATAAGTCATTAAGGCAATACCCATCAAACCACACTGAGAGGCCACTCGACACCCACTGGGACGGCCACAATAAAACCAATGAAGCAAAACAAACACAGACGATAAAAAGCGTTGCCAATGATGTGGAAGGAGAAAGTGGAACCATGCTGGGAGGAATGTAAAATGGCAGTCATTTTGGAAATACGTTTGGTGGCCCCCAGTCACTCCATTCCGATATATGCAAAGACGTGTCCACACAGAAACTTATACGTGATGTTCATTGCAGCATTTCTAGTCCTAGTAGCCAAAATGTGAAACCGGCCCAAATATCCATAACTGATGAATGGATAGACAAAGGGTAGTGTATCCATTTAATAGAATACGATTCCACCACAAAAAGGAGTAATTCAAGGTACAACATAGACGAACCTGAAAACATTATACTAAGTAAAACAGACATAAAAGGCCACACATATTGCATAACTCTATTTACACAGAATATCTAGAACCGACAAATCTCCCTTAGAAGTACGCTGGTGACTGTCAGGAGCTGAGTAAGTGACAGCTAATGGCCACTAAATAATCTCTAATTAGAAAGTAATAATGATTGCACAAACTTATAAATGTACTAAAACCCCCACTGAACTGTACCTTTAAAATGGTGACTATGGCATATAAATTAGAGCTTAAGGAAGAAATAAGAATATACACACAATTAGACCCATAAAAAACATCACCCTGTAATAGACTGAAAATTGCCTTTCACTAAAGGTAGTGAGAAGCACTGTATTAGAGTCATGACTGGCTGAAAAGCTCTAACCTTGGCCCCTCCTCCACCACCACGACAGAAAGATGGGGTCTGCTACGGGCCTCGGGCGCACTGTGTGAAGGCCGTGCTTAATGGACAGCCTGAGCAGTGAGCCGTCAATTGTGCCAGCATTCTGAGCTCCCTGGAAATACTTAAAATTAATACATTTTTAGGATTAACATCTAAACATTTTAAAATCAAATAGTCAGGCATCCACTGTTAACTTTATTTAAACTGTTCAACATAAACCAGGCGTAGTGGCACACGCTTGTAATGCCAGCATTCGGGAGGCTGAGACCAGACGATCACGGTTCGCGGACAGCCTCAGCTACTTAGTGAGGCCCTCCGCAACTCAGTGAGACCCTGTTTCAAAATAAAGAATGGAAAATAGTGCCGGGGGTGTAGCTCAGAGGTTGAACACCCCTGGGTTCCATTCCCAGAACCGCAAAAAATAAAAAAAATAAACTGTTCAACATAAGCGAACCCAGGGAGGTCAATATTAAGAAGAAAATGAATATTCTAGAAGGTACCTACCATTACGGCTCCGTTATCCTGGCCCACAAATATCCGTCTGCTCTCATGATGGTATGCCATAGCAGAGCAAGGAGCTGCCAGAAAGACAAGACCACGTTACTAGCAAAGACGAGCATTTTAATTTGTGCAAAGTATGTTATTATTAAGAAGAGCTATACGATTTAGGTTAAAGGAATTGGGCAAAGTGTTTTATGAAAATAATTATATAAATTGAAAATGTAACTAACGTTCTCTCTCTTGCTTTAAAGCTTAAAAAAATCCTCATTCCATAAATCTCAATTATTTTTAAAATTGTGGGCAAAGTGAGACAACATGAAATCTAATCTGACTAAAACTCCCACTGGTTGCCTGGAAAGGTTCGAGGACCAGTGCTTTCTGGGGATGGTATTAGACATTCTGTCCCTGCCACCCTCAAAAACAGTCCCAGAGTCGCTGGAATCTGTAGAAAGAGGGGTTCCCAAGCCAGGCGTGGTGGAGCACATTTGTAATCCTAGTACTCGGGAGGCTGAGACAGGAGGATCGAAGGTTCGAGGACAGCCTCAGTAAGTAATAAGACTCTCCTTAACCTAGCAAGACCCTGTTTCTAAATAAAAATAAAATAGGGCTGGGGCTCGGAGGTAGAATGCCTCTGGGTTCAATCTCCAATGCCACAAAAAAGAAAAAGAAGAAGAGAAAAAGAGGGGTCCCTAGCACTGGACTCCTCGTTCCATGGCAAATATGAGCAAGCTAGGAAAGCCATCCTGAGATTACTTACTTCCCTAATGGTTAAAAAAAAAAAAAAAAAAAAAGGAGCTGGAGCTGGGAACTACGTCAGGAAGAAGGGTCAGGAGGACCAAGTCAAGGAAGGCTGGGAACAGAGAGAGCCACGGCCACCGCCCAAGATCTAACAGACAAGACAGGCCACTTCTGCTGCTCTGGGAGGAAAATCAGTAACAGAGTTGTACCAAATACTTAGGGAAAGAACAAGCCGAGGAGCAACAATTACAGAGGACTCAATCCTTCGCCATCATGGACTCCAGGACTGGGAGCTCAAGAGCAAGCTATGCAGCGGGGTGTGCCGTGCACACCGGTAACCCCGGGACCTGGGAGGCTGAGACAGGAGGGGCACAGGTTCAAAGACAGCCTTGGGAACTTTGCGAGACCCTCCACAACTTAGTGACACCCTGTTTCAAAATGAAAAGATAAAGTAACACAGGAATGAAGTTTAGCTCAGAGGCAGAATGCTTCTGGGTTCTATATCCAGTAACTAACACACACACACACACACACACACACATACACATACACACACACACACACACACACACACACATACACACACACACACACACACACACACACACACACACACACACACAGATTAAGCTATGAAGTATAGAGGAAGGGAGGGTCGGAGGAGTAAAAACAGCAGCACTAGAGAGACTTTCCACAAGGATGACAGAACATTTCCCCGCAGTGGAATGAGTCCTCAGGCTGCTGCTACTTGCAGCTCTCAGATCTACAGCTGGGATGCAGGAGGGGGCGGCCCAGTAGAAGTCTATTCTGTTGCTGCTGTTGCTGGGAGAAGTGTGGGCTTAGAGGCCTAGGAGAGCCCACCCTGCCCTGCTTATCAAGAAGGTGCCATGAGCACCTTTCCTAGGACACCAGCCATTCTTTCTTAACTGGTAAGAAACCAAGGGTATGCATCCAGGGGATGTGCAGACATGGACGACGAGGAGGTACTCTGCCTGGCACAACATTATGCTTTTCAAGTGGTCTTCCAGTGTGCTATTACTGTAAGGAATTAATATTCCTTTGATAACATTTATCTTTACACCTATCCCCAAAAGCCCATTTTCACCAAATAAAAATAAAGACAGAGAAGCTGATCAGCCTGCCCAAGCTATTGGTAGAACAAATGAAAATTTTGATAAACCACACACGTTCTGTGACAGCTGTCAGAGGATCCAGGATGGAATATACGTACAAATGAGAAAGTGCTATCCGAGAAAAGAGGGCCTGGGAAGGTGACACGCATAATGTGCCGGGTAACTGGTGGCGTGTGTTTCTGGCAAACTCCACAGCTTTGGAATACCTCCCACTGCGCACAGCATCCACTGGATCCAGGACAACTGTCAGGAGCTCTTCTTGGGGAACTTCATAATGATCTTCATAACAAGCCATCAGGCTCACACCAAATCCTTTCTTCCTTCTCTAGGAGGCTTTCTGACTCTAGAAACCCCGCCCTGAGGGAAATCCCTCAAAGCTCAAGGAATCCGCAGCCACGCATGCCTCTGCTGGGGCAGCGTGGGCAGCAGGTCAACCTATCGGTGACACGCAGACATTCTCTGCAGGGCTTTGATTTCAAGAAAGGCTGAAGAAAAGACGTGAGAGGAAGGATGGCAATGTTGCTTAGATTTGCTCCAAGGATTAAGTTCACACGTAATTGTATGTCATGACTGTATAACCAATGAAAATAAAATAGACTTTTTGGAACATTGTATAAAGATAAGGATTAGGGAAGGAATGATAAAACCTTGCAATACACAAAGACCCCTGGAAAACCTGACTGAACAGTACTTAGCAACAGGGCCTCCTCCTCACCCACATCTGCATGTCCGAGTACCTGGCTTTTCACTCTGAATGCTAGGGTCTGTTTTATTTGTCTTTTTTTTTTTTTTTTCATGGTACTGAGGATTGAGCCCAGAGGCATTCTTCTTCCGAGCTACATTCCCAGCCCTTTTTTTTTTTTTTTTTTTTTTTTACTTTTATTTCGAAACAGGGCCTCTCTAGGTTGATGAAAGTATTACTACTTGCTGAGGCTGGGCCTTTGTCACACCTGTGATCCTCCTGTCTCAGCCTCCCAGGTACTGGGATTAAAGGCGTGTGCCACCACGCCCCGCTCTAGGGCTGTTTTAAAGTCTCTAAGCAGAACCTTTACCTTCTAGTTTATTTTTAGAGCATACTGAACCTTGGACCACATCGCTCTGTGTTACCCAGAGAAGAAAAGGTGAGGTCAAAGGCTGGCCATAATCATGGGAGAGCACGGAGCGCTTTTACAGTGCCAGGGTCAACTGCTCCTGAGGATAGTTACTGCTGCTGTAAGCCTGCCAAACTAAGACAAAGGAAAACCAGGGGAAAATATGCCCCTCCCCCCCTTTTCAGTTTTGCTCAACTCCACTTCAGAAAAGGTAGTGGAACCAACTTCCTTTGCAAAATAAACGAAGTTTCCATCTAGCCTGCCAGAGGTATTAGGCAACTAAGAAACCCATTCTGAAATCCAGCAGTAATTTTTACTCAGACTTTTTGTGTGTGTGTGTGTGTGGTGCTGGGGGTTGAACTCAGGAGCATTCTACCTCCAAGCTACACCTCCAGCCTGATTTCTTGTTCTTTATTTTGAAACAGGGTCTCCCTGAGCTGTGGAGGGCCTCACTAACGAGCTGAGGCTGTCCTCGAACCTGTGATCCTACCTCCGTTTTCAAAATGCTGGGATTATAAGCGTGCGCCACCAGGCCAGCCTATAGTCAGACATTTTGAACGTCAAATCATCATCAGCGACAGAGACCATGTGTTCGAGGGGAAGATTGCGTGACTTACAGGCCATCGTGTGGTAGATGCTGGGCCAGTACTGGCCGCTGTCTCTTTTCAGCCATACGCGGATAGTTCTGTGGAGAAAGAAAAAAAGAATGGTCTCCAATACTTTTATCCTCTTTTGTGTTCCATGGAAAGTTAGTGTTCTTTGAAAGTTTCAATACCACTTCCTAACTTATCTTATAAAGTTAATCAACTAGACAAATATATACACACATATACATGTATATGTACATATATATACGCACACACACATATAGTGCATAACATATTAAATATCGTGAACATAATACACACACATATTCAGGCACCTATAGTATGACCATATATGGTGAGTTTTGTAGTACCTAGGATTCAAGGTTTTAAGTGATCTTAATAATATGGAAACGTTAACATGTATAATGACATGCAAAGGAAACTAAGAACTGCTAACTATTTCTCTCGGCAAAACAAGTTGTTTGAACGTGGCCACTTGACTGAGCCGCAGGTGCTGAGGAAAGCAAAGGATTTAAGTGGAAAGAAGATGCTCAGGAGAACAGCGTTAGGGAGGAAGCAGCAACGCACACGTCGCTCGCTGGCTGGTTCTCGGCCTCCCACCTGGGAGGAAGCCGTCCCACAGCGGGTCTCCCAGACCCTTTCACCAGAACTGCATAGGATGATGAGGAAATCCTGTGCATGTGCAGGAAATGATAAACGATCAACAGAGCCAAGGTTTAACACTACAGTTTACTGCAAAAGAAAGAGTAGAGGAGGGAGGTGCACACCCAGAACGCCAAGCCAGGCCCTCCGCGGCCGCGGACCCTGCTGGCGCGCTCTACCTGCTCAGCGGCGCACAGGCTAACAGCCCCCTGGTCAACTGTCACAGCCCTGCTGATACTTCTAGTAGTGACACCGATTCTGGCATGCAGTTGGTGCTCAAAAAATGTTTACAACCATGAACTGAAGTATATCAAGGCTAAGTACTAAAAGATAGATTCCCTTTTTAAGTTCAAGACAAGTAAAACTAGTCTGTGGGGAAGGGGATCACAGAGAAGTGGGGGGACTTCCGCGGGGGTGCCAGGCTCTGGAGCTGGCTACCACGGGTGGACACGTGTCAGAACTTGCCCACCTCTGCGTAAGATGTGTGCACACTATTACATATGATAAATGAAACCTGAAACTAGAAGGTGACACAGCACCGCAGCGAGGGCCATGCATTCTGCCTGTGAGCTGGGTAACAGCCCAAGGCCAATGCCGTCTGCTCAAGCCTCAGCTCCAACCACCAGAGCTCGGGGGCGCCAAAGTCCACGGCCAAGCCCCCCCCCTCCCAAGGACCTGCAGTTGCTTCTACATATAATTTGGGGAGGGGAGAAGATGGAGGAAAAGCCTATGCTTCCAGAGTTTTAAAAGGGATATCCAGCAATTACAATATGTAGACTTAACTGGACCTTAATTCAAACTACAAAATAAATGTCTGCCATTATGAAACAATCAAATGTCAATTTTATCTGGCCAGATATTTGATGATATTAAAGAATCAGTGCTCATTTCTTTAGGTGTTTTTTGATTTTTGGCACTGGGGAATGAACCTAGGAACATTCTCCCTCCAAGCTACACGCCCATCCTTCTTTTCTTGTTTTGAAATAGGGTCTCGCTAAATTGCTGAAGTGGAGGAAATCTTTAAAAGTCATCTTTCCAACCAGTTTTTGAACCTCAAAAATTCAAGTTTCATACACCTTCAGAATGATATTTACGCTTGCCCAAGGCCTAGGTGGAAGCTATCTAGACCCCAGCATTTGCAAGCAGTATAATTTCTACTAGAGGACAAACATCACCATAGGATATGGTCTGCGCGAAACTGGGAAAGTGACAAATTCATATAATCTCTTCAAATTTTTCATTTTAAAACTGTTTTCACATCCAGGCTCAGAGGTGACTCTCTAGGTTTGCGAGTCAGGTTCCAAATCAGGCATCTTCAAGCTGGACTTCTCTCCCATTCTTTCAAACCAGATTCTTCCCCTTCCCTAGACACTGCTAAAACCCTCCACTGTCAAGATTAAATCAGACTAACGGAACATTTAACCCTGTTACCCTAGCATTTCCAAGAACCTGTGTATCAAATCAAGTTGCCTAATTTCAGGAGTGATATAATAATTTCATTTTATATTATGATCAGAATATTTCTCATTGGTTTAAAAATAGTTGTAAAAAAAAAGGCTTAAGTTACTTAGCAGATAATCAAGAAATAATCAAGATTGTGAAAATTACTATTCATAAGCCAGATGTGGTAGCATATACTTGTAATCCCAGTACCTGGGAGGCTGAGACAGAAGAATTTCTGGTTCCTGGCCAGCCTCAGCAACTCAGGCCCTTCGCAACTTTCTGAGACCCTGTTTCAAAATAAAGAATAAATAATAGGGCTGGGAGTATAGCTCAGTGGTACAATGCCCCTGGGTTCAATCCACAGTGCCACACACACACGAAAAAAATTACTCTTCAGCAAATTGGAAGAAAAATTTACTTTTCAATAAGCTGGAAGCAATACAATAATACAGTTTAGCAACATTTTATTACACATGAACTATCAAGAACTCTATGACATATTAATAAATTATCTAATTATCTAATCACTAAATTGTCAAGCTCAGATGGCTGTATTTTTACATAAGCCACAATATTTTCTGCCAGATGAATGTCTAAGCTGTTCTTTCCACTAAGATAAAATAGAACAGCTGATTTTTTTCCTCTAATATTTTGACAACTCTACTCCCACGCACCTAAATTCATTTTATGTTTTTCCTGTTACTTAGCCTACCCATTTTTCTAGTGGCTGGATCTTCTCTGATATTACAAAACTATGTCAGCCAGGCATGGAGGCACACGCTTGTAATCCCAGCATTCGGGAAGCTGAGACCGGAGGATTACGGTTTACCGACAGCCTCAGCTACTTAGTGAGGCCCTTTGCAACTCAGTGAGACCCTGTTTCAAACAAAGAATAAATAACAGGGCTGGGGGTACAGCTCGGAGGTAGGATGCCCCTGGGTTCCATCCCCAGTACTGCCAAAAAAAAAAAAAAACAATGGCAATCTCAAAAGAAAACCCTTCCTTAAAATCACCACCTTAGAAACATGTTAATTTGCTTCCAAGTTGTTTTAAAACAATAGTCTGATATTTTTCCAAAAGGAAATGTGTCATTTCTTTCTGAGTTTACATAAAGGTTTTCCAAATTTCCCCATGCTACTATGCCCACGAATGCCTTCCACCATCCACCTACTCTCCTCTGGCCTTCCAGTAAAACACACAGGGACTTCAGAGAGATGCTACCTCCCGTCTCCACTGAGATGAAAATGCTGTCTATACATAACCACAGTACGCTCACAACTACAATCACCACATCTGTTTATCGTTTAGCATTTAGAGGATGCATATACTTTCCAGATAGTTTCCAAATTTGGATCATGTTTCTTTGCTTTGAATATTTCATGCTAAAATGTTTTTACAATACATTGCTGTGCAGGAATAAGCAAAAGGAACTCGAAACAGTAATGAAATGCCATTTCTAAGGGTCTCATGATTTCTCATCAGCATTCTAAGTTGGACCTAACTCTTTGGCAAGAACTTTGCTCCATATTAGTGAAACACACATACATGACTGATAATGATACTAATAAACCTTGATTCAGGAATCCCATGCTTGGCGATTGGTTCTAAAGAAACTATTTAATAGTTTGGGGCGTGGTGGGGTGGAGAAAGAACTACACATTTTAACAGTTCCTTTCTGCATTAGCTAAGGCATTAAAATTGGGAAGGGGGGGGGTTAGAAATGAGATGGACTATATAACTCAACTGTCTGCCCACACTGACTCTGCAGACAGGGGTGGCAGCCAGGGTGAGGTGGGGAGGGAAGGATGGGGAGAGGCAAAGAGGGCCGAGGCTGGAGGCACAGCCTCCTGACATGCCCAGCAAGCCCACAATCACACCTACAAGCCAGCCCAGGCGTGCTGAGGGACTACTTTGGTGTTCAAGTAGGGCTGAGATTCTACATGTGAAAATGGTCAGCTCCCTAAGTGTGTCAACCCACTAGTCAAAGAAAATGAGCTGGAGTTAAGCCTCGGGCTCCTGTCTAGCTGGAGGCCCACCATCAGAGGTGATTTCACATACTGGGGGTCTGTTTTTCTTCATAACCAGGCCGACCTAGAGGCCACGGCTGAGCCTCCCAGAGCGCTCTCCACTGTATGGCAGGCGCTGGCCTTCCTGTGAGGTCCTGGGTGTCTTGGGGCAGGCTTGGGAGTCTGGGGCATATTCCGCCCCCTCAGTGAGTCTATGAGGAGACTCTATGGCTGCCTCCCTGCAGGTCAGGCAGAGAGGCGAGGAAGCCCTGGCCCTAAAAGGAAACATGGACCTGAGCACAGGGCTGGAGGGTTTGGGTGGACGGGCCTCACAGATTCATCCCAAAGGAGCGGTGTGAGGAGGGAGGACCCGCAAAGCTGGGCTAAGAAATCCGATGCAGAAAGGCAGGCGTGTTAGTCAGCTGTGTCGCTGTGATGAAAATATCTGACAAGGAACCACTAACAGGACATTTATTTTGGCTCCTGGTTTCAGAGGATTCAGTTCATGGCCGGCTGGCTCCAAGGCAGAAACATCTTAGTGGAAGGGCGGGCACAGGAAGGCTGCTCACCACGTCCACGGCTAACCTGCTTCCTCCTGCTGGGTCCCTCCGCGCAGTCCGCTGGGTGGTCAGGGATGAATCCGCCGAGTGGATTGGTCCACGCACGAGGGCGGTGCCCTCGACAGCCAATCAGTGCCACAGGCCCCGCCTCCAAACCTGGCCCCCCCAAGCTTTCCATGCTTGAACATTTTGGGGAGCATTCCAGATCCAAACCAAAACAGCAGGGAAAGAAAAGACTACAAAAATCCGGCTCCCCGGCCTGAAGGATACAAGGACTAAACGTGTGCCCTGGCTTAACTCCCTGGGTTCTATCCCCAGAACACACACACACACACACACACACACACACACACAGAGAGAGAGAGAGAGAGAGAGAGAGAGAGAGAGAGAGAGAGAGAGAGAGAGAGAGAGAGAGAGAGAGAAGATGCTGAAAAGTAGACTTCAGGCCACAGTTCTGATTAAAAGTTAAGTATTGCCCCGCGTGATGGCACACGCTTGTAATCACAGCATTTGGGAGGCTGAGACAGGAGGATCGCAGTCCGCAGACAGCCTCAGCTACTTAGTGAGGCCCTCTGCAACTCAAGGAGACCCTGTTTCAAAATAAAGAATAAAAAAAATTGGGCGCGGGGGGGGGGGGTAGCTCGGAGGTCAAATGCCTCTGGATTCCATCCCCAGACCCACGCACACACAAAAAAAGTTAAGTATTTATTCCATGGAGATTAATCTTTGATCTGCTAAAAGGCAAGCCTCGTGACCAGAATAGGTAGAGGGAGTCCTTGTCATTTTTTCCAGGCCTTTTGGTAAATGTTCTCAAAGAGTTAATTAAAAGCAAGGTTAAAATATACCTTAGGGAATCACCCAGGCTTACACAATCTCATCTATTTAAGCTACAATAAAGTAGGAAGATAGGCTTGAAGTATTTTTCTTTTGAAAGGTAATGTCTCTCACATCTTGTAGGATTGATAATATTTTCAAATCTATAATTTCATGAGGAAATTACATCTGACTTCAATACATATTTTTACTATCCATTACCTAAATGATAAACTTGCAAATAATGCCAACATTTATAAATACTCTCAAATATCACTCAAATATTTCTGTAAAATCATGGGCTTCTGCCTCACCTGAAACATCAGCATTTTATACCTTAATATCTTTTAATTTTTCTGAAAATATATATCCTAATCGACAAAAGAACAGAATTAAGGCAATCTGACCATCCTTAGATTTTATACTGACACATAGAAACTATCCAACTATTAACTTAAAAGCATATTTCAAACTATACTATATTTTACACATTAAACTAAAGGTCCTGATTTCTTTTAAACGCTGGGCAAAGAGTAATTCTACAGAACACTGACTGGCCACTGGTAGGATGCTGATACTATTTTCTGTCTTGGTAGATCTCCAAACAATGTGTCACCTACAGCAAAGGACGGTTTTCCTCGTCTGACAGTACCTCCAGGGGAAATAAAGCAAAATGTGTACTTCTGGTACCCTAGATAGCTTCTAGAACATTACGATGTTAGCCTGAAAAGAAGACGGGACCAAAAGAGCCATCAGTGCAATGTGTTTTTATCAAATAAACAACAATTTCCTTCCGACCAAGTTTCCGGAAATCTGACCTCCATTTCTGAGGCTGAAAAAAAGGGGCATCTCCTTCAGCAAGAGACAGGGAAAACCCTCGATTGATACTGAATTGATTCTCTAAACTAAAAGGGAGAGAAACCAGCCTCTGTTTTTAGAGGAGAATCAGAATGGCTGAGAAAAACAGAAAGGCGCATCCTCTCCTGCAGCCTCAGGAAGGGACCCAGGGCAGCTTGGGGTTCCCCCAGGCCCAGCCCTGCGCCAGCCTGCTGACCCATCATGTGCCAGCAGACTGACTTTGTCAAGGGCAGTTTTCCCAGAGAAGGCCCCTGGGTGGTCCCACCACTACTACAAGATAATGACTCCCCAGAAGCCTAGTGGCAGCTTTTTCTATCTGTAGATGTTTTCCTTTTGAGGCCAAACACCTTTCCTTCCATTAGCATAAAAAAAAACTGTTTCTTTGTACTGAAGATTGAGCCCACTGCATTCTACCTCTGAGCTACACCCCCAGCCCTTTTTGGTTTGTTCTGAAACAGAGCCTAAGTTGCTGAGAGTGTCCCTACACTGCTGAGGCTGGTCTCCAACCTAAGACCCTCCTGTCTCCGACCCCCAAGTAGTAGGATAATAAGTAGGTGCCAGCACATCCCGCCAAAATGATTTCTTGTAACTCTGGTGCCACTATAAAGGCTAACAATGATCCCAAGTACTGATGAACAGGAATAATGTAGATGAGCTGGAATCAGTGCATGCTCTGAGCAAGACCCTTTCTTTAGCTTAAAAAAAAAAATGTCTTCTGACAGCCCAAAGTCTTGAAATAGGAGGTTAACTCCCTGGAAGCATAGTTTCAACGCTCAGAAAGAGGCACTAGAGCAGACTACAGAAAAGGAAGATGGATTCCTGAATTCTAGAATCCGGCGCCATCCATGCATGGCAACTTGTTCCCTACTAGTGACTAGCCAGTCAAGAAAGCAAACCAGAGTGGGAAAGGCCCACGGCACAGCAGGGGCCGAGTCTGTATCAGCCAGCCAGGGCTAGTTATGGAGAACCTGCTAAGTGAGCCACTTTGTGGAGGTTGCACTGTGGGCAGGTCAGGCAGCAGCAGCTAATATCTGACTGTAATTAATTAAGTACATCACCAAGATACTGAGTGCTGAAGGAAGCTCAGAAAGAGCAGCGGATGGTGAGCTGGGGACAACGCTCAGCGGTGGAAGTGTAACTTGAATGGGACCTAGAAAGTGAAGCTGGGCTTGATTACAGGAGGGAGGGGGAGGGACCGTGTGAGCCGGGGTGGGGAAACGTAGAGATCTTAGAAAAAAGAGCACACTGTGGTTCTACTAGACATGAAAGAACCACAGAAAATTGAGAAACAAAGGTAGAAACAGGTGGGCAGGGACCAGTTATAATGTTCCCAAAGTTCTTTTACAGACATCAGGAAATAAGAAGTTACTGAAAAGTCATGAGCAAAGACAAGACAGGATACCCGCCATGCTAGGTAGATGAGCGAGGCGGGGAGGATTTGGGTTGGGCACACCACACGGTGGATGCTTGGGGAAGCCACATAAAAGCTGCTGTAGGGATCAAGGCTCAAAAAGAGGGTTAAGGACAACGAGGACAAGCCCTGGGGCTAACAGGCCTGAGAAGGCTGTTCTTGGAAAGGCCAGGGCTGGCCCTTGGCTGGCGCCCAGAACCTCCGATTTCCAGAGGGTCCTGACCATCGACCATTCCTTCACTCAAAAGCATGGCTCGCTCTGCTTAATGTTTGTACAAAATGGAAGGCTTAGGTGCTACACTAGCTTTCTGCCCAGGAGTCTGGGATTTGGGTACAGGCTGGGAAGAGGGTGCCTCCCATCACTCTGCATACTGAGTCTCTGATGAGCCACCCACAGGGATGCTTCACACCTGCCATCAGAACTCAGTGCTGCGGGAATGCAGCTCGCCCTGCGGCACTCCACGGGAAGCTTGGGCCTCTCTCCTCTTGTCTTCTCCCCATGTGCCAAATTTATTTTGTGTCCATGGAGTATAATAAATCATAGCCATGAGTATGATGATAGTGTGAGTCACAGTGAGTCGATGAACCTGGTCTTCGGGATCTCTAACACAGCGGGGGAAAGACTAAGAAGAGAATGTGCTATGACTGACATGACCTAAAAGTGATCAAATGAGAAAATAAGGAAAGGCATGTTTCAAGACAGTTATCAGAATTTAGGTCTGTGAGCGACCCCCAAATGTCACTGCCCTATTCAGGCAGGGAAACTTTTATTTTGCTTACACACCCACAGAGAAAGCAGAAACCTCTTTAGCTTCTGCTGACATCAACGTAATTAAATGGAAAATAAATGGGAATAAAATAATAGTTGACATTTGTACTCGACGCTGTTCTATGCTCTTTATCACACAAACTCATCTGCTCTTCACTAAACCTTACAAGGCAGGTGCCATCAACACCTCCATTTTGCAGATAGAAAACTATGATGGTAAAGAGATGAGCCGCCTTACCCAAAGTCACGTGGCCAGAATTCAAATGCAGGCATGTGAGCTCAGGCGTCTGTGTTCTTGACAACATTATAAAAACAAAATGATTATAATGAAGGGTTTCTCTAAAAATAGAGGAATAAGTGCACAGCCACCTGAGCCCCTGCCTTCTCATGTCTTCAGTTTATAACACAAATTGAAGAACCTAATTTTAGACACTGCATGACAACTCCAGCAGTTTATGCCTGGTTATGGATATAAACTAACAACCTGAGCGATGCCAGGTCTCCTCCTAACCTAACACTTAAAAATAAAGTCATTTATTTAGGATTATTTCACATGAGCCACTAATAAAGGGACTGGTTTTCTACCAATCCATCTTAATATGCTTAGAAACATCTAAGAGAAAACAAACATATTAAAGAGTTGGTATAATGAAAAGGAAGATGGTACGAAATATTTAAAAGTTGGCTTTCTGTAATCTCAATTACTTACTAACATATGTGCGACGTTAAAAAAAAATTGAGAACACATGAGATCTCTGTTTAACCTAGGCCAGACAAAACTGAGCTTCCTGCAGAAACCAATCTTGGCTTCCAGCCCTGAAGCAGTAGCTCGGCAGGCCCATCTTCAAACTATTTTTCAAAAGTGAAGAGAGCGGGCCTAAAACCTTAACTTGTTTACAATGCTTTACAGTGAAACTTTCACCTTTCAAAAATTCTATCATTCAACCAACTGGCTGTCTAAACTTCTTTGTAGTCCAGATAAGGAGTCCAGAAACACGTTCTGTCTAGGAAATTGGGTCCTGCCGCCACACGCTTCACTTTTGTCCTGAGCAGGCTCAGTTTCTGTTTCTCCTGCCAGAAAGTAACTGCTGCAGTGCAAATTCTGAAACTTACTACTGAACTACTTCTTCTTCTTTCTTCTTTCTTTCTTTCTTTCTTTCTTTTCTTTTCTTTTTTCTTTTCTTTTTTTTTTTTTTTTTTTTTTGTGATACCAGGGATTGAATCCAGGGGCATTCTACCTTTTTTTTATGTGGTACTGGGGGTGGAACCCAGGGGCTTTTCTACTTCTGGGCTATACTCCCAGACCTATTTTATACTTTATTTGGAAACAGGGTCTCACTAAGCTGCTGAGAGCCTCACTCAGTAGTTGAGGCTGGCTTCGAACCTGTGTGATCCTCCTGTCTCAGCCTCCCAAGCACTGGGATTACAAGCGTGCGCCACCACGCCCGGCTACTACTGAACTTCTCACATTTTTTTGTTTGATTTTTTTTTTCTCCCCACAAATAGGAAAGTAGTACAATAACTTAAGAATTATAAAGAGACTTCATGAATTTATCACTCTTATACTTTGGTCAATTCCAAAGCTCAAATTCTTAGTTCCAAAGTTCAACTAATTAAACTAGTCTTAAAAATACTAATTTACAGCTGGAAATGTACCTCAGTAGAGCACTTGCCTAACATGCTCCAGGCTCTGGGTTCAATCCCAAGTTCCACAAAACACAACACACACACACACACACACACACACACACACACTTAAGCCAGATGCAGTGGTGCATGCCTATAATCCCAGTGCTTATAGAAGGCTGAGACAGGAGGATTGCAGTTTCAAAATCAGCCTCAACAATTTAGTGGGACTCTCAGCAACCTAGCAAGACTTTATTTCAAAATAAAAAATAGAAAGGGCTGGAGATGTAGCTCAAAGGTAGAATGCGTCTGACTTCAATCCCTAATACCATAAAAAAATAAAAGCTAAGTTAGCCGGGTGTGGTGGTGCACACTTGTAATCCCCACAATTGGGAGGCTGAGACAGGAGGATCGCACAGATTCAAAGCCAGACTCAGCTACTTAGTGAGGCTCTCAGCAACTTAGTGAGACCCTGTTTCCAAATAAAATATAAAATAGGTCTGGGAGTATACCCCGGAGGTAGAAAGCCTCTGGGTTCCACCCCTAGTACCATACACAAAAAAAAGTTAATTTAGGTTTATCAAAAGAGTGAAGTTTAAATAAAAGGACTTAAGGTATTTATTACTCCAACAAGATAGAAATGAATTTGAACAAGGAGTAGCATCCTTCTCTGTTAACCATTCATGACACATTAACCATGAACAGTTCTGACCAGATGCCCAAGTTCACTGCTCCAACCACTAATTACCTGGTCAGGTATGAAGGAGTTAAACCTCAATATTCCACATTGCCTTGATACTCTTTGGATGGTTGACTGCATTTAGCTCTGCCATATGTAATTTGGTTTTGTTGGTAGATAGGTGGATATGTGTGAATGACAACAGGCAAATACATTCCAGAAACACACACACACACACACACACGCACACATACACACACGCGCACGTACGCATGCAGACAGAATATGAAGAGTCTTCTCCCCCAGTGAATCTCGCCCAGCAAGCACATGACAAGCCTCATTCCCTGTAGAACAGTGGTTCTCAGGTGTGAGCCCTGGACCAGGAGCATGAGCATCAGAATCTTGTGGGAACGTGGCAGAAATGCCAGCTCTCAGAAACTCTGGAATGGGGCCCAGCCACCTGCATTTTAACCAGACCTCCAGAAGATTCTGAGCATGCTCAGGTTTGAGAACCACCACTGTCAACAGAGACAAGCACATTAGGCTGGACCAGGACTTCTCAACCTCAGCAGTACTGACATTTGGAGCTGAATAATCCTTTGGCGCAGAATGTCCTGGGCAGTAGAGGTGCCCAGTGGCATCCCTGGCCTCCCCCTACACTCCAGTGATAGCTTCTTCCCAATTATGACAACCAGGAGTGTCTCCAGGCCTTGCCAAAGGTCTCCAGGGGCCCCAAATCACCGCTGGCTAGAGAACCACTGGCCGAGACGTTAGGAAAATGAACACTCACTTCAAAAAGACCCCATGTCTCTCTCCCCTATCCTCTCAGATGCTCTCAGCTGGTTCTTGCTGCATATAGCTTTCATAAAATGACTTACCTTCAGTTGGACCCTATTCTAAATTTTAAAAGTGACTTTTCTAAGCATTAAAGAACATGTTGAACCTGGCATGGTGGAACACGCCTGTAATTCCTGTACTTGGAAGACTAACGCAGGAAGATCACCGGTTCGAAGACAGTCTTAGCAAGTAGTGAGACTCTCACCAAGTGAGAGCCTGTTTCAAAATAAAAATAAAATAGGGCTAAGGGTGTAGGTCAGAGATAGAATGCCCCTGGGTTCAATCCCCCAGTATCACAAAAACAAAACAAACAAACAAACAAAAATAACAAGTTGTAGTTGGGCACGGTGACACATGCCTTTAATCCCAATACTTGGGAGGCTAAGACAGGAGAATCCCAGGTTCGAGGCCAACCTCAGTAACTTGGCAAGGCCCTTAGTAACTTAGTGAGACCCTTTTTCAAAATAAAAAAGTATATATAGTTATATAAATATATATGTATATATGTATGTATGTATACATACATGGCTGGAAGTGTAACTCAGAGGTAGAACATCCCTAAAATCAACACACACACACACACACACACACACACACAGAACAAGTTGTATAGAAAAGGTACAGTAGAAAGGAAAAGTCTTGAATCACAGCAAAAAGTAAAATATGAGAATTTTACACCTGCTGCTGGAGTCATCGTTCCCTGACTCAGTGCCTGGATTTGGTTTCCCCAAAGCTGTAGAGAAATCAAACACAGGGCCAAAAGAACCTGGGTGTCGGTGTCAGGCCTGGGCTCAAATCTCAGTCATGTCACTTAAGAGCGATGTGATCTTAAGCAATTACCTCAATATCTTTTGTGCCTCAGGGTGTTTTGTTTTGTTTGTTTTGTTTTGTTGTTTTTGCGGTACTGAGGACTAAACTCAGGGGCATTCTACTCCAAGCTGAACCCTTAGCCCTTTTTATTTTATTATTTAGAAACAAGGTTTCACTAAGTTACTGACAGCCTCTCTAAGTAGCTGAGACTGCCCATGAACCTGCCATCCTCCTGTCTCAGCCTCCCAAGTACTGGGATTACTAGTGTGAACCACCACGCCCAGCCTGTGTCTCGGTTTTCTGACCTGTCAAGGGCCTTTATTACATGACGCATATACCATATTTTCTGTAATACTCCCAGCAAGACCTGGGGCAGCACCCTTAGTTAAATATGTTGCTATTTCCTCAGTAAAATAGATTAAGTCTTCACATTACAATGAATAGCTGCTTACATACAGTCTCATCTTCTTAGGCCAAGTATTTGCATCAAATGAGTTTTCAGGTCCAACTTACACACACAAACTTTTGACTTTTAAAATGTATTGAATTTTGGAACTGCTATGGTCGTGCCTTCCTCCTGGAAGAGTAGGAGCATCGGATGCCGCGACACACCTACGATCCAACCCTGTGCTGGTAGAGAGACGAGACTACAAAAAGAAGATGAGCTATCGCTATTTCTAAATTATAAATTCCGATAATTTCATTTGCCTGTTTTGAACACTACGGTGGTTCTTTATTGCCTACAGAATAAAGTCCAGATTCCTGAAAGCGGAAAAAGCCCTTCCAAGCCTGGACACTGGCCTTTCCTGCCCTGGGTCCTCTCTCCTGCCATGGCCACCCACTTTGTTCTGGTCACTAGAAATAGCAATGGTTCTTTTATCCCCTTAAAATTCCCTCCTGTCATTCCTCTGCCTGGAACAGGGATGTACATCACTCCTTTATCCACGAACACCAGTGCTGAGAATCTTTTCTGGGAGGCTGTCCTGGAACTCTGGCCTTCTCCTCCTCGTGTCTCCGGCGCCCCAAGAGCTGAGACCACGGGGTCATCTCCTCGCCAGTCTGTCTAGCCCTCGGGGAAAAAGCAACTTCAGTGTAAGAGGCCTTTCTGTTAATCCGCAGGCCTAGCAGGGGCCCAGCGCCTCGTTAGTGTCTGACAACTACTTGGATGAATAAAGGTCAATGTTCAATTTCCTCAGACATACATGCTGGGTTTCTCAGGGCCAGGGCCATAAAAATCAATGAAAGCCTGAGTGGTATGAGGACAGATGCTGTGGTTTTCGGTTTCTGATATCCCCAAGAACCTAGTCTTCACTAAATATAGTATTCCTAAAGACATGAATAAATGAAGAAGACGACATGCATTTATGGAAATGAAAAAGCTACCAGTAATACCACCAACAAACATTCACAGCCGTGTGCTGTCATTAAATCTCATAAAATGTGGCATCTACTAAAAAGGTTGTCCTACCTCCAAGGAAGTTTTGTGGGCCTGAAACTCAGATTAGCAACCTGAGAAGCCACCCTCACCTAGTCCAGTCATCTACCTGGGCCCGGCAGGAAGGGTGATGTCCCAGGGAAAACCTGAGCTGATCCAAAGATCCCAGGCCATTCCGGTCTCAGAGGAGCTTAGTAATCACTTTCCATAAAACGCTTTTCAGTACTGCTCCAGCCTGGCAATCTCAAATATTCAGCAATTTATCCAACATGCATGAGTCATGAATAAAATATTTTACTGAATTAAAGAAAGCTAACTTTTATAGTGCTATCTGCCCCTAGGTTTATATCTCACAAATGTATCACTCTGACCTTTGACTTTTTACATTCCTATCTTTTCCCTGTGTCTCTGCACCCCAAGGTCCAGGTCCCACTCCCCACCATGTAAACTGCAGGGAGAGGACAATGTCTGTCAAGAATAAGGTTGCTACCTAAGTGAGGGAAAGCCCTAAGTTCACTCAGAAGCACAATAGTCAGGTCGAAGAGGAGCTGGGGGCTTGGGCTTTCTCTTCCCATTCAACGCAGCCTCTTCAGGTTACTTGCTTCAAAGGGTATAATTACAAAACAGGCTCTGCCTTCACTGCCCGTCCTTCCACTCTCCACGAAGCCCTCGGGCATTTTCCATATCACTATCTGTAACAAGGGAACACAGTTCACTCAAAAGACATCCCTCATTTCCTTCACATTCCCACCAGAAAGCCAGCTGAGGTTTAAACCTTTAGGGTTTTGAAAGCTGCTAAGATTTGAAAAACGAGTAATATTGCTCTAATCCAGTTAGGCTACCCTGAAAACCAGAGAGCAGGTGGGAAGTCTCCAGATATCTGACTTCACCGCATCTCCGTGACTCTGAGTAGCTGGTTTCATCTCTGCAGTCACAGTTTCCTCTTGGGTCGGATGAGACAACAGGCCCAAATCTCGGTGTTTCCCAAAGTGTGGTGGGTATCCAAGGCAGGATGTCTCAGTGCAAGAGTCAGCTCCTATGCGCACAGCTAACAAGCCGTGGTTTATTCTACATAAGCAACATTAATTTTCCTAATTCTGGAAGCGTAGATAGAATTTTCTTTTAAGAAAAATGCATCTTTTTATAGCCATCTTGATTAATAAAGACAAAAAAAAAACGACTTAGCAAATAAGAGTTCAGGTAGTTCTAGCAGCTGTGGGGCAAAGAACTGATCTAGAGGCCTGCGGTAACACGGAGAGGTGTAAACCCCAGGGTCAACTAGAAGCGGCGGAAGTCCCTGGAGGTTCCTTGCAGGAAAAAATACTTGGCACCAGAGCCCGCCCGCGGTGAGCAGCCGCCAGTTCCCCCGGGATCCCCAAAGTGGGGATTTGGAACTGACCCTGGAGGGCCAAAGAAACTCTTGAGCGCCAGGCAAAACTCCTCCCTCCCCCAAAGGAGAGAGGGGCTGGGAGGTCCGGGGCTGGAGGGGTGCGGGCGACCAGTTCCCGGGCTGGAGGGGCTGGAGACCCGGACGGAGGGGCGTGGTGGGACCAGAGTCCCGAGTGGAGGGCGCAGCTGCGACGAGGGTCTCGGATGGAAGGGCCCGCGCGGGAGGGATGCGGTGGAGGCCGCGGCTGGGGGACCCGCGGGGACCTCGCCGGAGCCGGGGCGGCGGGCTGGGCGTGCGAGCGAGCAGGCCCTGCCGCGCCCGCCCTACCTGTCCTCGCTGGCCGTGATCACGCCGTCCTCCTTGGGGATGAGCAGCGCGGCGGTGACTGCGTCCTGGTGGCCCTCGATCTTGCTCAGCAGCACCGGGCGGCTGCTCTGCGGCCTGGAGTGGATCTCGGCCGCCATGTTCGCGCGGCCGCGGCCCCGGGCGGCCCATCAGCTGACGGCCCGGCGGGCGGGGACGCGCTGGTTTCCCGGGGCAACCGGCCGCGTGGGCCCGCGCCGCCGTAATGCCGCGAGTGCGGGCGCCGCTGCCGTATTGCCTGGGGAAGACGCGCGGCAGGAAAAAAAAATGTGGTCCGGAAAGGAATCCACCAGCGGGCTTCTGTCGAGAAGTGGGGGCAGTAAAGAAAGCTAAAAAAGTAAAGCCACTCACCTAGGAATAGATTTCATGTTTGGAGAGGACGAGGGATTGTCTCTCAAACCAGAGCCTTCGGGAAATAATGTGTCCCTGAATCCATTCGAAAAAGCCACTCTTTGGGAGACAGACTTCAATTTCAAGGAGAAAAAAATAGTGGGTCTTGGAATCTTTGAACCACATGAGAGACACTTGTTCAGCAATGACTGCATGCCAGGGAATGTCCCTGTTTCTTTACAGAGATTATTTCAGCTAAAACTGGTAACTGTCAGAGATGGAGAGAGAGGTGCTTTTGTATTCTTAGAGATGAGAAAACTTTAGCAGATAAAAGTTCAATCACCTGCCTAATGTTGCCTAACTATGAGAAAGAGAAGAGCAGCCTTTAACCCCAGAAGCATGGCAGGTGCTGCCAGCCCGGCCCTGGAATGGCTGGGTGCTCAGGACACCTTCCCGTGGAACACGCACATCGCACAGACCACTCTATGTCCACCTAAACACTGCCTATATGCGTTTTGTGGAAGCCACAAAAATGGCCAAACATCCTCTTACCCTGGCTACTATGACTGATCCCTATTTCTTTGCCAATTACAGCTTTCACCTCTATTTAGTCTTGCTCCACCTGGGTAAAATGTAAGATAGCCGATCAAACTGAGTGTCGTGACACTTGTCTGTAATCCCAGTACTTTGGAGGCTGGGACAATAGGTTTGCAGGTTCAAGGACAGCCTCAGCAGTGTAGTGAGATTCTCAGTAACTTAGCAAGAGATCCTATTTTAATAAATTTGTAATAAATAAATAAGGCTGAAAGTGTAGCTTGAAGGTAAAATGCTTCTGGGTTAAATCACCAATACTCCCCACGAAAGATATCCAATCTTAGAATTTCCCCCATTTTCTTAGAATTTCCCCCATTCAATCCAGAGGGAAGCCCTCTTTTTCCTCAAATCTCAAATCAACTAACATAGAATCAAATCCTACAATGAGTCCTTCCTGACCAGCTCTCGCCAGGGATTCCCGTGGTTCTCACATGAGCCTTCGCTCCCCTTCCAGCAAGCAACAGCCTCACTTGCCGGCCACAGGTGTATTCCTGGAGGTTTTGCCTGGAGAAATTGACAGCTGGCACGCTAGAGTCATGACTGGGACCTGGGAGGTCAATGACACCAGGGCCTCCCCTTCCCAGTCCCTCACCCCTCCACAAGTGCACCTGAATTTCGGATTGTGCCAATACTGTCAAGGAACTGCTGAGCACTTGAAAAGTGGCTTGTCCGAATTGAGATGTGGTATAAGTGGAAAATACATACTGAGTTTTAAAGATTCAATGTAACATAAGAAGAATATATAAGATACTTCAGTAACAATATTTAGGTTGGTTGCAGGTTGAAATGATACTACGCTGTACTTATTAAGTTATATAAGGTAGTATTAGCTGGGCATGGTGGTGCACGTTTGTAATCCCAGCATTTGGGAGGCTGAGACTGGAGGATCACGGTTTATGAACAGCCGCAGCTACTTAGTGAGGCCCTCCCGAATTTAATGAGACCCTGTTTCAAAATAAAGAATACAAAATAGGGCAGGGGATGTAGCTCGGAGTTTGAATGCTTCTGGGTTCCATCCCCAGACACACACACACACACACACACACACACACACACACACAGAGTATTAAAATTAACATGACCTGCTTTTCCTTTTATGTAACAATAAAAAATTTAACCTACAAATGTGACTTCCATGGTATTTCTCTTGAGCAATGATGCACTACTATATTCTTATAGTGATATGTGCTTTATTATAACATTATAATGAAGCTGATAACATTCATAAATTTATTCATCAACAAACATGTATTGCACACCCACTCTGTGTCATATATTGACAAGATAATGAAGGCATGGTTCTTGCAAGGCTTGTACAATAGAGTGTCGAGACAGGTGACTGACTGGGAGCCCTGTGGCTCTGCTCAGAGGGCTATCCTGCCAAGACCGTGAGGTGGGAGCTTGCCTAGGGTTCTATAGGAACAGTAAGGCTGGAGCAGAGTGAATGGAGGGATACGGAGACAGATGAGGACAGAGAGGTCACCAGAGAGATCACTTCCAGCCTGGAAACCATTGTAAGGATTTGGGTTTTTACTTTGAATGGGATGGGAGGCCATTAAATAGTTTCTAGCAGAAGCCTGACTGAATGTGCCTTCAATTTTAAAAGGCAAGAGTGTCAGCAAGAAAGTCAATGAAATAAGTCACCTGAGAGAGGATTATGGCTTTCTAATTGTGCTAGTGATGAGAAGATATCAGATTCCAGAGGTAGCTAGGAGGTGGCTCCAGTAAAATTTATTGGGTGTGGAATGTAAAAGAGACAGGAGCTGAGAATGGCACTGGGATTTGTGGACTGTGGACTGAGCGCATGGAAGAAGAGAGCTGCCATTTATGGGGCTGGAGAAGATGTGGGAGGAGCCGCTTTAGGAGAGAAAGAGGGAGTAGGAAGCTTGAGATGCCCACTGGCTCTCCAAGACTAGGTGTCCAGTAGACGGATGCAGGAGTTTTGTACACACTGTCGGACAGTGTGGAGGCCTGGACTGCACACAAAACTGAGGGAGTTGAACATATTTAGATAGAGATGAAGTATGTTGGAGAAGCAGGGTCAACAGACGCTCACTGGTTGACCAGTAGAGGAGAGGAACCAAGTTTGTACTTGAGCTGAAGGCAGCAGGATGGTTGGAATGGAGGATGAGGTCATCTACAGATGAGGCCTTTGCTGTTATGGTAAACTGAAATGTAGACCAGCCTGAAGAACATCTGGGCAGACAGAGCCAGTGAGGCCTCATAAGTGCTCATAACCCTTCTTAACTTGAAAACAGAAGTGAAACTTCTTGTTTCTTGTAAATGTCTGTGGCAACGGAAAATAGAACTTAAGCCCAACCAATCAGAAATAGCCAACAAACGCCTGGCGTGGTGGCACACACTTGTAATCCCCGTGCTTGGGAGGCGGAGACAAGAGGATCGCGCAGGTTCAAAGCCAGCCACGCTGGTTTGAGACCCTGTTTCCAAATAAAAAAATATAAAATAGGTCTGGGAGTGTAGCACGAAGGTAGAAGGGCTTCCAGGAACCCCAGTACCACCAAAAAAAAAAAAAAAAAAAAAAAAGCCAACAAAATCTTGATTAATAACCAAGAACTTTTCAGTCATATTTATCAAATTAGGCTACTTGATAACTGAAACCAATTAAATATGGTCTTTGTATTTTTTCCTACATTCGCTATATAAAACTTCATCTCTTACACTTCTTCTCTGGCGCTCCCCAAACCACTTATGGCTTTGGGTTGTAGATTCATGAATCACTGTTTGCTCAAATAATCTGTTTTTTTTTTTTTGTGTGTGTGTGTGTGTGTGTGTGTGGTGGTGGTGGTACTGGGGCTCCTGGAAGCCCTTCTACCTCTGGGCTGCACTCCCAGATCTATTTTATATATTTTTATTTGGAAACAGGGTTTCTTAAGCCAGCATGGCTGGCTTTGAACCTGCGCGATCCTCCTGTCTCCGCCTTCCAAGCATGGGGATTACAAGCATGCGTCACCATGCGAGGCCAAATAAGCTCTGTTTTTATGGTGCCTCGGTTTACCTTGTTAACTGTCATTATACCCTAAGTTGTCCTAAAAGCAAAGAAAACAAATAATCACCTAGAGCAGTTTAATGTTACAACAAGGTCTGAATAAGTTTTAACTCTCACAACTGGGGTGGACTGTCCTCAAAGATGTGAAACTGGCCTGGTTTCTTGAAAGAGCAGCTGCTCCTGATTTCTCCCCAAATGCACGTAAAACATCTTAGGCTGAGCACACCTTAAGTATAATTTGCATTAAAAAGTTTTAAATTTATCTTACCTTTATGTCATATTTTATAATTTTTTAAAAAGTATACATGTAGTACTTACAGGCGTGAAAGTATATGAAGTGCCTGTAAGTGTGTGTGTTTATAAAGAGGTGTGCCAGGCCAGAGGTTTTGGAAACACCAACAGTTAGAGCTTTTGGAAACACCAACAGAAAGGAGACTGAGGAGGAGTTTCTTTGAAATATGAGAAAAATGGATAGGATGTGTGTTGTCCTGAGGCCCAAGGAAGGTATTTTTTTCATGGGGTTGTAGCTGTGACTTCTGATGAGAATGGATTCACGTGGTGATAGTGAAAGCATATTAACACAACCTCTTGAAACTGATACACAGGAAGAATCGATTTGCGCTTCCCTGCTGAGTTAGGATGCAGTCTATTAATAAAGTTCTGCTATTGATTGCCAGCAATGCAGTCTTAGGTGTCACTTTACCCTAACAGTGGAAAGAGCGAAATCTTGAGGGTCGGAGAACTTTGCTTTTAGCTAGCAGAGAAATGCTTTGGCAAGCCAGTTAGTATTTAAGAATTTCACATCTCTAAAATGAGAAGAATAATATTACCTTTAATTGGTGGTCTAGGAAGCAAAAATTGTGCTGCAGTAGTTATTATTGCTAACTCGGGTCCTAACTGTGGACCTGATCTCTCAACATCTGTTTTGCCATCACCTTTGCTGACTTTAAATCTTTATTCCTTGACGGAATAGTCAATAGCTTTGTTATAATAATGATAATGATAATAATACTATAATAGGCACCATATTATTCCTTTGCTTGAAAAATTCCTACCTTTAACATTTGGATAAAGCAATCAATGTGTGTTACCCTTATGCTATTTAAGTGTAAGTACCCTGCTAGTCTTTTGCCTGTTTGCTACCTGATCCCCTGCTATCTGCCCTTACTTTGCTAAGTCCACATCACAGGGAGCTGACTTCTGCAAACTACATTTCCCAGGGGACCTTGCGAAACTGCTTCCTGAGTTTGTTCAGAAGGAGGCAGAGGCTGGAGATTGGACTGCAGGAGGGAAAAACAAACTCGGCTCGTTCTCTTCTTTCCGCCTAGGGAGCGGCTTTCCCCAGAGGCTCCAGATCCCGCTGAATATAGCTTCCCTATTTTAATTCTTGGAAAGACTTTGTCCCAGGCCACTGTATATGTTTCTCTATTCCCACTGAATCCCCCTAAAATTCCTCTACTACTTTCCTAAAAATTGTCTGTTTCCCCATTCTCTCTATCCACTATGGAGTATATGTTTCTGAATCATGTTGGGCTAGTGGATCGTCTTAGTTTTCATTTGAAGAACGATATGGCGAGGTTGATGAGAGTCTCGCTTAGAGGCTGTCCTCTAACTTACAATCCTCCTGTTTCAGCTTCTCAAGTACTGGGTGTTTGCTTTATTAAATGACAGAATATGGCAACGTCTTCCAGTAATCCCTGGATCCAATTTCCTTTCAAACCCAATCAGCTGAAAGTAACCCACCCGGGGCAAGAACCAGCGCTTGCGCACGCGCGGTTAAACATCAGCATCCGCCCCGCCCCTGGCGGAAGTCCCCGCCCCCTGGCGGAAGTCCCCGCCCCCTGCTTTTCTTCTCCGTCGATTCCTGGGGAACTGTGTTCCGGTGACACCGGCCCGGCCGTCTTCCTTCCGTCCTCCATTGCTCTCGCGCTGGCGATGGCCTCCGGGCTGGTGCGGCTGCTCCGGCAGGGGCCTCGCTGCTTCCTGGCCCCGGCCGCCCCCACGCTGGCGCCCCCGGTGCGCGGAGTGAAGAAGGGGTTCCGCGCCGCCTTCCGGTTCCAGAAGGAGCTGGAGCGGAGGCGCCTGCTCCGCTGCCCGCCGCCGCCCGTGCGCCGGTACGAGGCTGCCCCCGGGCCGGGGCGGGCGGGCGGGCGCGGGCTTCTCCCCCGCCGCTGAGTCTGGATCTGAGTGGAGATGTGGACGCGACCCGAGGACGAGGGGTTGCGCTCCGGCGATGGAGCGCGAGCTGCCCGCCTTGGTTTTATTTCACTTGTTGCGGGTCTGGGGATGGAACCCAGGGGCATTCGACCTCCGAGCTGCACCCCCAGCCTTATTTTTTATTTTGACACAGGGTCTCACTGAGTTACAAAGGGCTTCACTAAGTAGCTGAGCCTGGGCCCGCGAACCGCGATCACCCTGCCTCAGTTTCCCAAATGCAGGGATTTCAGGCCTGCGCCTCCGCGCGGGGCTTTCCCCCACCTTTAAAACGCCCTGTTGAAGAATCTTAACTGAGCTTTCGGAGACTTGAGGCCGTGGAAGGTCTTCTTTTTTTTTTTTTTTTTTTTGGGGGGGGGCAGGGTTGGGTATTTTAGCCTCTGTTTTGTGAGCAAAAGAGCCAAGATAATACTATCCAACACTGCGAATGAGGGGGACGAGTTAAGTCTACAATGGCCAGCCTTCTGTCCAGAGTAAAAGAACAAAGCGGAGCTCTAGGTTTTCGCCCTTGTTGTTGTAGTTTGGCAAAAAGAAATGCAGGTTTTGTTGTTTTTTATTATTCCAGATGAGATCATGCTTCACATGTGGCCGTGCATCTTTCCTTTTCTCTATAATGTGTCTTTTTTATGTGTGTATACGGTACTGGGGATTGAACCAGGGGCAAGGTAGTCTATCTCCGAACTACAGCCCCAGCCCTATTTTATTCTTTATTTTGAAACAGGGTCTCACTAAGCGGTTCTCCTGTCTCAGTCTCCCAAGTACCAGAATTACAGGTGTGGGCAACCAGGCCAGGCTTAATAATGTGTCATTGATATGTTGTCAAGGCATAGACAAAAATTCAAATGGATGCACTTAACTCGTTTTTTTTTTTTTTAATGGTTCCATTTATGGGCATTTGACCATATTATTGCTATTACAACCAGTGAAACAGACCATTCATTATTTTGTAATTTGCTGCTCCCTTTTTTCTTAAACGGGCTTTATATTGGGTTTGTCATCTTTCTTTAGAAAATCATATTTTAGTTTATTCTTGGAAATTATGACCTTTCATTTACTTATTTTTTGGTGCTGGGGATCATACCCAGGACCTTGTTGTATGCCAAGCAAGTTCTTTACCACTCAGCTATATCCTTTGCCCATGATGTGTTTCCTACCCATAATGTTGGTACTCGATTTTTAAATTGCTAATTTAAATGGATATTTCAAAACTTAAATAAATAACAATGCTTATGGCCTGGATATGTGACATTAAAAGTTGTGTTTCATACATAGGTGGAAATCATGGTTCCATGCTTAGACCAAAAATAAAGAAGCTAAAGTCTAGCATGATCACTTAGTCTCTGATGTTGAACCACTTTAGTGTGCCAGTTGAGTCAAAGGAAAAATTAATCCTACCATTTATGTAGGATATAGCAAAATATTAACTTAGCATTTATCTGAATTAAAGTTTTATATTTATACTATCAGAGGCTAGCACTAAAAAGAAACATACTTTTTTCATTTCCTTTGTATAATTAATAAAAATACAACACAATGAAAACTGTTTACAACATGGTAATATGGTGTTCTCCTTGCCATTTCTTCCTTAATGTCTGTATGTATTCAGTTCAGAGAAGCCCAACTGGGATTACCATGCTGAAATACAAGCGTTTGGACATCGCTTACAGGAGACCTTTTCCTTAGATCTTCTCAAAACGGCGTTTGTTAATAGCTGCTATATTGAAAGTGAAGAGGTAAAGCGTCGAAAACTTGGGATAGAGAAGGAAGCTGTTCTTCTGAATCTCCAAGATAATCAAGAACTGTCTGAACACGGGATCTCTTTTTCACAAGCGTGCCTCACACAGTTACTAGAAGACGAGTTCCCAGACTTGCCCACTGAAGGCATCAGTAATCTAGTTAACTTTCTTACTGGTGAAGAAGTCGTTTGCCATGTGGCTAGAAACTTAGCTGTTGAGCAGTTAACTCTGAGTGCAGAGTTTCCAGTCCCCTCACCTGTGTTGCAGAGGACTTTTTTTGCAGTCATTGGAGCCCTGTTACAGAGTAGCGGACCTGAGAGGACTGTACTTTTCATCAGGGTAAGGACTTATTCATTGCACGTGCTCTGACATGCTTAGATAGACCGAAAGAGAAAGTGTCCTTTTCTATTTCATTTCTTTGCTGTATTACTTTGGAAGTAAATTATTCTACCAACCCAAATTGACAAAGACCTAAATTTTATTTTACTTACTCTAGTTGTCTTTTATTGAGGACATCCTAAGAAGTGGATAGTAAGCTCCAGAATGTGACTTCTGAACAACCTCAGCTCGTGTTTTCAGCTTTACAGCCTTAAGGCCAAGAATAATGTTTACAGGGTAGTCAGTAGGTGTTTGGTAAACGAATGAGGTCAAAGGATGGTGTGCAGATGCTTAGGGTGGTTCAGAATGTCATGCAAGAGTGCCCGCTGCTATTTTGTGCTATCAGGTAATAAATTCATAGATTCCCAAGTTCCTGTAATATACTGCCATCTCTTTGCTAGTCAGTAACTTAGCTAATTAAAATTTGTAAGTAATTTGTACAAGTTGACTTGCACTGTCTTCAGAGTTTATTAATGAGGAAAATTTTTATCCTCTGCTATTGGATGAAAACATGTTTACTCTTAAATAATCAGAGTTCATGAAGTCACTTTTAAGTAATAAAAAGTCCCCTGGTTTAGACATTTGAATGTCCTTAAAATCCAACATCTAGCTGGGTGTGTTGGTGCACGCTTGTAATCCCACCACTTAAAAGGCTGTGACAGGAGGATCGCAGTTCTCGGCCGCCTCAGCTACTACTTAGGCCTTTTGTAACTCAGTGAGACCCTGTTTCAAAATAAAGAATAAAAATTCGGCTGAGAGTGTAGCCTGGAGGTAGAATGCCTTTGGATTCCATCTCTAGTACTACAAAAAAAGAAAGAAAACAAAACAAAAACATTACTGGCTGTTGAAATCTATTCATTAAGTCACATACCAAGTTTCATTATTTTTTTAGAAAAAGATACTGTATTAATCAGCATTTCGTACTTTGTCCCTATTACTGGTAAGCCCTGTCTTCCTTCCCTAGCTAGGACCAATAAATAAATAGGTGGGATTATTTTTGAAGCTGAAAAAGTTCTAGTGCTGAGTGACTTATTTTTTGAATTAAGAGATTTTTTTTTTTTTTTGGTGGTACTGCGGATGGAACCCAGAGGCATTTTACCTCTGGGCTATGGGCTATACTCCCAGACCTATTATACTAATATATATATATATATATATATATATATATATATATATATATATATATATTTTTTTAAACAGAGTCTCTTAAGCCAGCTGAGGCTGGCTTCAAACCTGTGTAATACTCCTGTCTCAGCCTCCCAAGCACCACACCCAGCTCTTAGATCTTTTTAAATGTCTCCTTTTCTGTCTCCATTCATCTATCCCATATAATTATTGTTATATGATTTAAATTGCAGTTTATAAATTCTTGTGAAAATTTTTTTCATATTTTTATACAATTTTTATTAGAAGTGATTTTATGTGAAATTGTTATTTGGATTTGTGTGTGTGTGTGTGAGTGTGTGTGTGTTGTACAGGGGATTGAACTCACACAGGGACATTCTGCCCCTATGCTATATCCTCTAGCCATATTTTATTTTATTTTTTTATTTTGAAACAGGGCTGATGAGAGTCTCACTACTTAGTGAGGTTGTCCTCGAACCTTCCATCCTCCTTCCCAGCCTTCCAAGTACTGGGATTGCAGGCATGTGCCGCCACACCCAGCTATTTGAGTGAATTAAAAAAAAATTATAATCAGTAGTATCTGGAGGCCCTGTATGGCTTTTATGAGTTTCTTACTATTAAAGTTCTTACTATTTATTAATATAACTATTTAAATTTTTTTTCTTACTGGTAAGAATATAATTATAAATTATAAAATAAAATTCCACTCTGTGCAATTTTGGTATGTCATATAACTTGAAGTAGACAAGTTTCTCAGGTTTTCTTTTTGGTGGTACTGGGGGTGGAACCCAGAGGATTTCTACCTTTGGGCTGTACTCCCAGACCTATTTTTTTATATTGTATTTGGAAACAAGGTCTCATTAAGTTGCTGAGAGCCTCACTAAGTAGCTGAGGCTGGCTTTGAACCTGCACAATCCTCCTGTCTCAGCCTCCCAAGTACTGGGATTATAAGCATACATCACCACGCTTGGCTAAACTATGTTCTTATGTTAAAATTTATGTGAAAAAAATTGTATTGGGGACTGGAGTTATATCCCAGTGGTAGAATACTTGCCTAGCATAGATAAGTACCTGGGTTCAATCCCTAGAACCAGAAAAAAAATAAAAACAAAACAAAAAATAGACCAGAGTGAAAAAATTGGGACTAGATTGGGAATTTTTTTTTTTTTTTTCAAATTTTGGAGTATTTGCAAGACTTTCTGGTTGAGCTTCCCTAATGTGGAAATCCCAAATGTTCTAAAATGTCAACCTTTTCCAGCATGATGTCAGTGCTCAAAAGTTTGAGATTTTCGAGCATTTCAGATCATAGATTTTCTGGTTAGGGATTCTAAACTGTAGTATGTGTCATCTTTCATTTCCTTTACTTTGAATTATGGTCCTTAGGTTCTTTGTGTAAATTCATATGTGTAAATTATTATTTTCTACACAGGACTTCTTAATTACTCAAATGACTGGAAAAGAGCTTTTTGAGATGTGGGAGGTCACAAACCCCATGGGACTACTGGTGGAAGAGCTGGAGAAGAGAAAGATTTCAGCCCCTGAGCCCAGGCTCACCAGGCAGTCTGGAAGTACCACAGCTTTGCCTTTGTATTTTGTCGGTTTGTACTGGTTAGTAAAATTTAATCTTAACTTCATAGCTTTGGTTAGAAGCCCTAAGAACACCTCTCAGCAACCCTTTAACATCATCTCTAATTGTATTAAAAGGCATTTGAAATTTACCCCATGATTTATTTACTACTTCCCTTAGTCCTTCTTAAAGGCAGGGGAGTGATGTTTGTTTTGCTAATAGTAACTCTGGTTCGCCAACTCTTTACTATAGAACTTCATGGGGTATATGTTAACCTATATTTTTCTATATAAAAATAAAAGTTTTGACTCGTGTGTGTTATAGATTTAACCTTAATCTACTCTTGTCAACAACTGAGTCTAGAAGTGGAAAAGAAGAGGCTTAGTTGCCAATCAAAACATAAAACTCAACCAATGTTGGGAGCTTTTCCGTTTTGTCAGTTAGAAATTGCCCTGCCCAAGCCGGGCGTGGTGACGCACGCTTGTAATCCCGCATTCGGGAGGCTGAGACCTGAGGATTGCGTTTCACGGACAGCCTCAGCTACTTAGTGAGGCCCTCTGCAACTCAGTGAGACCCAGTTTCAAAATAAAGAAAAAATAAGGCAGGGGGTGTAGCTTAAGGCAGGGGGTGTAGCTTGGAGGTCGAATGCCCCTGGGTTCCATCCCCAGACCCACAATAAAAAGAAAAAAGAAAGAAAAAAGAAATTTCCCTGCCCCAAGTTGATTTGGGGGTATTAAGATTACAAGTGTTAGCTGAGTACAGTGGCATATGCCTATTTATCCAAGTACTTGGAAGGCTGAGACAGGAGTATTGTAGGTTCGAGGCCAGCCTCAGCAACTTAGCAAAACCCTGTCTCATAAAACAGAGATGAGGAAATAGCTCAGAAGTAAAACATCTGCGAGTTCAATCCTTAGTAAAAGACACACGTGTTAGGCTGGGCGTCACCATGCCTGCCTATAATCTCAGTCCTTGGGAAGCTGAGACAAGAGGGTCTTAGGTTTGAGATCAGCCTCAGCAACTTAGTGAGACCCTGTTTCAAAATAAGAAGGGCTGAGAGTATATCTCTTACATAGGATGCCCCATTCCCCAGTACCAAAACGAAAAAATAAAAAGAAACCCAACTTGCAGCAAAACTAGCTAAAATCCAAAAGCTTTACCTAGAGCTATCATGTTACTTCTGGTGGGTATTAATATGGAAATAAGATTTTGAAAGCATAACTGCTTGTATACAGTCTTACTGGGCACAGTATAACTTAAGACTGCTGTTTGCTGTTTCTAGCGATAAAAAGCTGATCGCAGAAGGACCTGGGGAGACTGTATTGGTTGCAGAAGAAGAAGCGGCTCGAGTAGCGCTTAGAAAACTATATGGATTCACAGAGAGTAGAAGGCCCTGGAACTATTCCAAGCCCAAACAGAACTTACAAGCAGAAAAGACCAGCACTGCCAGCCAACCAGCCAGAGACGCAGCATCCTGAGAGTAATGAGGACAATGGAGACAGATGTCAAAGGCGCTCAAAGCACAATATTTCCTTGTTGTGAAGATGGCATCTTATTCCTCATGTTGTGTTCCAAAAATTAAATAAGTGTTTGTCAAGTCACAGCGTTCTTGTTTTGGTTTTAGTCTTTTGTTTGATAAAAATTGGGGCTTATAAAACAGTTATCCAGGAAATTATTTTTGAAGTCCTCTCCTTGATTTTTTTATTGTATATAATTTGTACAACTAGGTGTATTTTATTCCCCTTTAGCTTTGAGGTATTATAATTTAAACATGTCTTCCTCAGATTTTGCTGTAATAGCAATTAAAAAAACCCATTCTTTCTGTCAAGGTTACATTGCAGTTTCATTTTATATACCCAGGAGTGGTGGGAGGGTTGCTTCTCTAATAAAACTAGCTAAGATAATAATGTTATAATATTATTAGAAATACAAGGGTCAGACCATAGTTAACATATATTTACATGATTTCTAGAGTTAGGCTTAAAATTTTGTGTATTTCAAATATATTTCTTATTAAATGTCTATAAAGTAAATGGCAGAAAATAAATTTTATCCAAAGAAATTGCCTTTTCTACAAATGAAACTCAAAAGCAGCTTAAAATTGCTGCTAATGGAAAAATGAATTATACTTATTAATTCAATTTACTGTTATGTAATTAAAAACTCCTTTATACCAGGCACTATTGTAAGTGCTAGGACACATTTAGTGCAGTAGAGAACAAATCTACAGAGTATCTTTCTGGTTCTTTAATCCTTTGTGTTCAGTTTAATATCCTTCGATTGTAAATTCCCTTGATTTCCTCCATTCCTCCCTCCTTCCTTTCCCTTCCTTCTTTCCCTCCTTCCTTTTATACTGGGGATTGAACCCAGAGGCATTCTATCTCTGAGCTACACCTATAGTCGTATTTTTATTTTGAGACAGGCTTGCTAAATTGCCGAGATTGCTTTTGAATCCTCTTGTCTTGGCTTCCTAAAACGGATTAGAGGTGTGTGCCACCCATGCCTGCCTGGCTGCTTTGTTTTCTTTACCTATATGGCCACAGTAATAATTTCTAGTTTTAGACAGCTAGTAATCTTTCCCAGGGGTGAACAAGAAAAGCAAGGCTGGATATGAGACTGCTAGCAGAGAGTAGAAATGTGAAAAACAACTGTAGTTAAAATCTCTATAAAGGAAGATGAACTTTATAAAATCCTATCATATTTGTTGATTTATTTTTTATTTTTTTGTCTAAACATGACAAAACTTAGGGCTTTCCATACTTATGTTAATATCCTGCCTGGAAAGGGCTGAGTGTAACCAAGGAGTGTTTTGGTTTTGGTGGTACTGAGGATGGAACCCTTCTACCTCTGGGCTACACTCCAAGTCCTATTTTATATTTTATTTGGAAATGGTCTCTTAAGCCAGCAATGTGGGCTTCAAACCTGTGCAATCTTATTTAAGGGAGCCCAGTGACACTCCAGTGCTCCAGAATAGCGTGCACTCTAGTAAGAGTGAAGGCCTCCTGAGCAGGTCTGTAGACTTCACCAGAATGGCAACCCTGTGTGAGGAAAGAACTGGAGAATACGCACCTCAATCTCATTCTCCTGCTCACCTGGCTCTTCCTGGAGTTTACAAGTTGGCCCAAATCAACTTGAAATCAAAGAAAAGGCAGCTCTAATCCATAAAGTCAGGTTGCTGGGATGCCAATGGAAAATGCAGAAAGTGTGTCTGAAGCAAATAATACCACTACTCCAACAGCTACAGAGATGACCCCATCCAGGAGAGCTATGGCAAGAAGCCCACTTCTGACACTGGTTCACAAAGTCTCTTCCTTTCTGCTCTCCACAGATCTGCCCTCATGAAAATAAAAGCAAGAGTCCCTATACCTAGGACAAGATAATTGGAGTTTAACATTCTTCGTGAAGCTAGCAAGAAGCACCTCTGTCATGTGCAAGCTTTGGCTAAGGTGGAAGATACTGTATTTGAAAGCCTCAGTTTGTATTTACAGAAGCCAGCCTCTCCAATACTGGGCAATGTGGGCAGCTGACTGGACCTGCCTACAGCCCAACCCACATCTAAACCCACCTGAAAAAGAACTTTTCTGAGGTTGGTTAAGAAAGTGGACTTCGAGTCATGGATAAGGATTTATAGCTATCATAAGTAAGGAAAAGGGCTTAGTGGAGAAGAAAATTTGAGAAATAGCAAGTTAGTTGGATTGGTAGAAAAAAATATAAGTTCACCTATTTATCTTTTCTTTTGAAAGTTAACTTCAATAATTGAACATAAGGGTAGAGGACTAGAGCCAGCAATAAAAACACTTGTGGTTGTCATCTACAGAAAATAAGTCGATTTTTTTTTTTTTTTTGGGTGGTGGTGCTGGGGTTCCTGGAAACCCTTCTACCTGCAGGCTACACCCCCAGACCTATTTTATATTTTCTTATTTGGAAACAGGGTCTCTTAAGCCAGCAAACCTGGCTTCAAACCTGCACGATCCTCCTGTCTCTGCCTCCTAAGTGCAGGGATTACAAGCGTGCGCCACCACGCCCGGCCCTAAGTAGAATTTGATAAACATTTCATTGATACCATGAGAAAAATATGTTTCTGGGAAACAAAAGACAAGCATTTCCTAACCACTTACCCAGCATGTGTGAGATACCAGGTAACAGATTCTAGATAGAGTATTATTCTGTGTTTGGATTTTTGTCTTTTTGTTGTTTTTGTTTTTAGCTTAACTTTTACAAAGGTTTTTAGATAACTCAGTTGCAAAGTTAGTAATTCCTCTTTCCACCCATAAGTAATGCTAAAAATTTAGTAATCCTAAGTTTTTCAGGGAAGTTTGCAAAACTTTATCCCACAAGGCTGGAGGGGAACTCTTTTTAGCCTTGAATGCTTCTAGGTTCACACAGGAAACAAATCTAGCATTTCTGCATAAAACTACTTTGCAAGTAAAGAGATCCATGTCCCTTATTTAAAAAATGTGATACAGATATAATTTTAAGTAAAAATTTTGAACTTAAGTTGTACCTTTTAAAAGCACCCACTACAAGGTTTTTGGTGGATTTCCAAGGTGGCGACAGAGAGATGCAGCGTTCCTCACTAGCTGAAGCAAATTTAGTTCAACTACTGAGACAGAAGTGTCTTAATAAAGAAAAAATTAAACGTACGATCCAAAACAGACTTGGGGAGTACAGCAGAAAAAATCCAGCAACTGAACTGCAAGATTCACCACAACACACAAAGAAAGCAGATAGTGAGCTGAAGACTCGGCGGCCGGCGGAGTGCAGGCGCAGGCACAGGCGCAGTGGCCTCAGGGCCGCTGGCCCAAAGGGACTTTTGGGTCTTCAACATTCCCAGAGAAGCTCTAAAATCGGAAAGTGTCCAGAGAGTTCCAATACCTGAAGTTGCTAGCTAACTGGAGCTCCTGAGCGGCTCTGTTCACCCAACAAAGGCGGCCCCGCAGACACGCCCGGAGATCAGCAGGGACTGGGGAAGTGGACCTGCTCACTGCGGGAGCGAAAAGTCAGCAGGATATGGAAGAGCTACCAGAGCTTCAGAGCCACAGATTGGACTGCCAGCGTGAATTCAAAGGAGCCATGGACCCGGCAAGCACACAGTGAGTACAATATATGTGAGTGCCAGTGTGCGCAAAGTGGGCCAGTTCAACTCCGGGACCAAAGAAGAGCGCTTAAGCTACAATACCTGCACGGGGCCACAAGGGGACACTCCAAGCAAATACAAGATTCACCATATATCAGCAACATAGTAGGACTGTTATCTCTTTTAATTATTTATTTATTTATTGTTACTATTTTTCTATCCTTTTATATTTTATTTTTTACTATTGTGGTTTGGTATTGTTTGTTTTTCTTTTTGGGTCTTTGGGTTTGTTTTGGTTTTTGGTTTTCTGGGGGGATAAGTTTTTTTCCTAGGGGGATAAGTCTTTTCTAAAGTCCTAATACAAAAACTGGGCTAAAAATAATACCCACTAACGATGGGAAGACAGCAGAAAAGCAGACCTGAGAACTTTGAAAATATGAGAACTAGGAATAATGGAGAAATGACAGAAATCATGGATACTGACCTACAAGAAATGCAAGAAGGGGAGTTCCAAATCTTGATCTACAATATGATGAAAGGATTTAAGACAAGTTTAGAGGAGATGAAAGATGAGTTAGAAATACTAAAAAAGAATCAGAAAGAGGTTTGGAATGAAATGAAAGTGTCAATAAATGAAATGAAGTCAGCAATAGAAAGAAATTCTGGAAGATTAGATGAAATGGAAAGTAGAATATCACTGTTAGAAGACAGTTCATCCAAGACCGAAAACACAGTCAATAGTATGCAGAAGTCATTACAGCAACAAAACCTAAACATACAGCAAATTTGGGACAACATGAAATCCCCTAACTTATGGATAAAAGGCATTGAAAAAAGGATAGAGGTACAGACCAGGGGCATCATAATCTCTTCACAGAAATAATTTTGGAGAATTTCCCAAACGTGGAACGAGAGATAGATCTTCAAGATCAGGAGACATACAGAACACCATTAAGACAAGATCAAAGAAGAACCTCCCCACGTAACATAATAGTCAAAATGACTAACATAGAGGCCAAGGAAAAGATCTTAAAAGCAGTGAGAACAAAAGGTCGGGTGACAGACAGAGGCAAAACAATAAGAATCACCCCAGTCTATAAAACCCAGGTCATGAATGCCAGGAGAGACTGGTATGATGTGATCCAGACCTTGAAGAAAATAAATTCCAACCGAAACTGCTCTATCCAGCAAAACTACTATTCAAAGTCGACGGCAAAATAAAAGTGTTTCAAGGTAAACAAAATCTCAAAAAATTTATGAATTCAAAGCCAAACTAGAGAAAATACTTAAAGAAATAAACAATAAAGAAGAAAAAAGAAGCAGACTTCAGAACCAGAGAAGAGAGGAAAGTGATCAGAGGGGCTTCTAAGTAAGGAAGAAAGAAAAAGCTACCAAACAGATGACAGAACACAAAATGACAGAAAACAAAAATCATATTTCAATAATAACTCTTAACGTCAGAGGACTTAACTCACCAATCAAAAGACACAGATTGGCAATGTGAATCAAAAAACATAACCCAAATATATGCTGTTTGCACAAAACTCACCTAACAGCCAAAGACACTCACAGACTGAAAGTGAAAGGATGGAAAAAGATATACCATGCTACTGGAGAACAAAAAAGGGCAGGGGTAGCAATCCTGATATCCAACAAAACAGACTTTAAACTAAGACACATTAGAAAAGACAAATCAGGGCACTTTCTTTTATTAAAAGGAACAATACACCAAGATGATATAATGATAGTAAACGTTTATGCTCCAAATGTGAATGCAACCACGTTTGTAAAACAAACCCTTCAGGACATCAGATCTCAAATAGACCCAAATACAATAATTCTGGGTGACTTCAATATGCCTCTCACACCACTGGATCAATCTTCAAGGCAAAAGTTGACTAAAGACTCTTAACTAAAGAAAACTATAAACCAAATGGAGCTAATAGACATATACAGAACATTTCATACAGAAACTACAGAATACACATTCTTCTCATCAACCTATGGAACCTTCTCCAAAATAGATCACATCCTGGTACACAAAGAAAGCACCAGCAAATTCAAAAGATGTAATATAATTCATTGCATCTTTTCAGACCATAATGGAATTAAAGTAGAAATCAACAACTGGAAACTCATAAGAAACTATGCAAATACGTGGAGACTGAATGATACACTATTGAATGATGAATGGGTAAGAGCAGAAATTAAGGAAGAAATAAAGAAATTTTTGGAAATAAATGAAAACAGAGACACAACTTACCAAAATCTCTGGGACACTATGAAGGCAGTATTAAGAGGAAAGTTTATTGCATTGAGTGCCCACATAAGAAGGACTCAGAATCACCAAGTTCAGACCCTATTGGCACAACTCAAGGACCTAGAAAGACTGCAACAGTCCAACCCCAAATCCAGCAGAAGACAGGAAATTATTAAAATCTGAGCAGAAATAAATGAAATAGAAAACAAAAAAAAAAAATTCAAAGAATCAACAAAACAAAAAGCTGGTTCTTTGAAAAGGTTAATAGAATTGATAAACCCCTGGGCAACCTAACCAAAAGAAAAAGAGAATCAATGCAAAATACTAAAATCAGAAATGAATTGAAAAAGGAGACATCACCACAGATAGTGAAGAAATTCAAAGGATTATCAGAAACTACTTTAAAAATTTATACTCCAATAGACAAGAAAACATGGAAGAAATCGATAGATTCCTAAACACAGTTAACGTACCTAAACTGAACCAAGAGGACATAGCAAGCCTAAACCAACCAATAGCAAACAATGAAATAGAAATGGCAATAAAAATTCTTCCATCAAAGAAAAGCCCAGGCCCAGATGGGTTTCCAGCGGAATTCTACAAAGCCTTCAGTAAAGAACTAATACCAATACTTCATAACTTATTCCAGGAAATTGAAAGAAATGGAACTCTCCCAAGTTCCTTCTACGAGGCCAGTATCACATTAATCCCCAAACCAAATAAAGATACCTCAAGAAAGGAAAACTACAAACCAATATCTTTAATGAACATAGATGCAAAAATTCTAAACAAAATACCAGCCATACACATTCAAAACCATATCAAGAGAATAATACACCATGACCAAGTTGGTTTCATCCCGGAAAAACAAGGTTGGTTCAATATATGCAAATCAATACATGTCATCCACCACATAAATAGAATCAAGAATAAAAACCACATCATCAGAGCAATAGATGCTGAAAAAGCATTCGACAAAATCCAACACCCATTCATGTTAAAAACACTATAGAAAATTGGAATAAAAGGAACATACCTCAACATCATTAAGGCGATATACAACAAACCCCAAACCAACATTATACTGAATGGGGAAAAACTGCAAGAATTTCCCCTAAAATCGGGAACAAGACAAGGATGTTCACTATCACCACTCCTCTTCAATATAGTCCTTGAGACTCTTGCCACAACAATAAGACAAGAGAAGGAAATCAAAGGAATTCACATAGGAAGAGAGGAATTAAAATTATCCTTATTTGCAGATGACATGATCCTTTACCTAGAAGACCCTAAGAACTCAACCAAAAGACTTCTGGAGTTAATTAATAAATTCAGCAAAGCTGCAGGATACAAAATCAACCTAAAGAAATCAGAGGCTTTTCTTTATACCAACAATGAATCCACAATGAAAGAAATAAAACAATCAATTCCATTCACTATAACCTCAAAACCAATAAAAATACCTAGGAATAAACCTAACCAAAGATGTAAAAGACCTCTACAACAAAAACTATAAAACATTAAAAAAAGAAATTGAAGAAGACCTTTGAAGACTGAAAGACCTCCTGTGCTCATGGATAGGCAGAATAAATATCATCAAAATGGCCATTCTGCCAAAAATGATTTATAGATTCAATGCAATTCCCATTAAAATACCAACTACATTCTTCACAGACCTAGAAAAAGCAATCATGAACTTTATATGGAGAAAGAAAAGACCCAGAACAGCCAAAGCAATTCTCAGCAACAAGAATCATGCAGGAGGCATCACAATCCCAGACTTCAAACTATACTATAGATCAATAGTAGTAAAAACAGCATGGTATTGGCACAATAACAGGTACACTGTCCAGTGGAACAGAATAGAAGATACAGAAACAAATCCACACACTTACAGTCAATTAATCTTTGACAAAGGGGCCAAACTCATACGCTGGAGAAAAGACAGCCTCTTCAACAAATGGTGCTGGGAGAACTGGCTATCCATTTGTAGAAAGATGGAACTAAACCCCTATATCTCACCATGCACAGGAATCAACTCGAGATGGATCAAAGACTTAGAAATCAGACCAGAAACAGTGAAGCTATTAGAGGAGAACATAGGCTCATCACTACAACCCATAGGCACAGGCAGTAACTTTCTCAACAAAACCTCCAAAGCTCAGGAAATTAAAGCAAGAATCAACAAGTGGGATAGCATCAAACTAAAAAGCTTCTTCTTGTCAAAGAAAACCATCAAGAACCTAAAGAGGAAGCCTACAGAATGGGAGAAGATCTTTACCAGTCACCACTCCGATAGGGGGCTAATATCCAAAATATACAAAGAGCTCAAAAGACTCTGCACTAGCAAAACAAACAACCCAATCAAGAAATGGGAAATTGAATTGAATAGACACTTTACAAAAGAAGAGATACAAATGGCCAATAGATTCATGAAAAGATGTTCTTCATCATTAGCCATCAGGGAGATGCAAATCAAAACTACACTGAAATTCCATCTAACCCCAGTCAGAGTGGCAAGCATAAAGAAATCAAATAACAACAAATGCTGGCGAAGATGTGGGGAAAGAGGAACTCTTTTACATTGTTGGTGGGAGTGCAAACTAGTTCAGCCACTATGGAGATCTGTGTGAAGATTCCTTAGAAAACTGGGAATAGACCCACCATATGATCCAGCTTTACCACTTCTGGGTATTTTTCCAAAGGGGTTGAAAACAGAGAACTACAGCAACATATGCATACCCATGTTCATAGCAGCACAATTTGTAATAGCCAAAATTTTGAAGCAACCTAGGCCTCCATCAACAGATGAATGGTTTGCAAAGTTATGGGAAATACACACAATGGAATTCTATTCAGCTATAAAGAAGAACAAAATCACGTCATTCGTAAGAAGATGGAAAGGGCTGGAAAGCATTATGTTAAGTGAGATCAGCCAAACACAGAAAGAGAAGGGACATATGTTTCCTCTAATATGCCCAAACGAGTGAGCATTGGGGATACCAGAGGGACTCCAGATAATGGAAGGGAAATCTCAGCAAAGTTTGAATGGAAAACTAAGAGAGGAAGGAAGCTGAACTTGATTATTGAGCGGCTATTTCCAAATAGGTGTAAAAGTACGAATATAGCAAGGTTAGCCTGGGTATTAAGTATCAGGAGGGGGAAAGGGAAATGGGGGTGGGAGAGGGCACCAAATACAGATTAAATGTATAGCATTTACTTTCAATAAAATAAAAATAATAAATAAAAAAATAAAAGCACCCACTACAACGTATGAGCTAGGAAGTAGAAAAATCAGTGTACCTTTGCTGTTGCATATGAAATAGCCAGAAACTGGGAACCACCCATCTCTGAACAACTATTTCATTTGTCCTGTGCGAGTAAACAAATAGCACATGTTTATGTCGCACAAGAGGACCACATGGGTAAAGTGTGTTGTCAGGTGAGCTGAGCGTGCACTCAAGTGGTTTAGAGCCCTGGATTTTTGGCTAATGTCTAATCCATACTGCAAAACTAACCATAAAACCATAAGGAAGCTGTGATATAAAAGCACTTATGCTTGAACTTGGGTGAGTACCAGAGAAGGTACTAGCCAACTACTTTGAAATTTGACCCCTGAGTTCTCAGGGTGAGGATTCAAAATGGTGACTGTGGTACACAGCACATCTCAGTAGCTGGAATAAATAAAATTCAACTACTGAGAAGGCAGCATTTTGACAAAATAAAACAGTGGAAGATACCACAAGGAACAATGGCAGAAAGAAATCTAGCTCTCTGAATGCAAAATCCACTGTAAAAAGCCTGAGCGGATGACTACCTGGTGTGGTGGCCTGTGCCATCTCAGGCCAATAGCCTGAACCTCGATTGCTGGCTTCAGCACAGCAGCCCCAAGAAATCCTGACAAATAATCCAAGAACTTGAGGTACAGAAAGCGGATGTGGACTCCAACATCTTAAGCAACCAGCACCACACTTCAGGGATGCAGAAAAAGACCCCAAACTCCAAATGCTCACCAGAGGTGGCACTGGCAGCAGCGCACTCTGCCCTCCAGAGACCCTGCCTGCAGGAGGCAAGGTAACCACTTGCATTACTCAGTACTTGATGGAGGCAGAAGACTGCCTGGAGCAAGCAAGAGGCCCATCCCACAGGTAGTACAGTTAGAACCTCCAGAGATACAGGAAAAGCAGAGTGCTCAAGATGCAATGCCTGCACAAGGTCACAAGGTGTGGCTCCAACACTACTGGATGCCCTCTTCCACAGCGGCACACTGCTCTGTACAGAAGCCTGGCCGGCAGGACAGAAAGGTAACCACTTGTGTTACTTGTTACTAGGTAGAGGAGGAAGACTGCCCAGAGTAGCCGCAGGACCCCAGTGGGCTAAGACCTGGCAGCCCATCCTGGAGGTAGTCCAGTTAGAACCAGCCCATCCTGGAGGTAGTCCAGTTAGAACCTCCAGACACAGGGAAAGCATAGTGTTCAAGCCGCCGTGCCTGTACAGGGTCACATGGGGTTGCTCCAAGGCTTACACTGGATGCTCTCTGCTGGTGTGGATAGGGAGGCGCAGGCCCAGGGCAGGAAGGCACAGAGCACAAAGCCTTAGATCATAGAGCCCAGGGTGGAGAGTGCACAGCCAGAGCCGGAGAGCATGGAGTGCAAACACTCATAAAGTGGGTCCAAAAGCTGACAATAGTTTACAGAGCAAATGAGAGACATTGGAATATACTCCAGAATCTAACAGAGTGAACAGACAACAGATAGATGTCAATTAGCAGGACTGCTAAAAGAAATTGAAGAAGATCTTGGAAGATGGAAAGATCTCCCTTGCTCATGGATAGGCAGAATAAATATCAAAATTGCCATTCTGCCCAAAGTAATCTACAGTTTCAATGCAATTCCTATTAAAATACCAATAACATTCTTCATAGACCTAGAAAAATCAGTCATGAATTTTATATGGAGAAATAAAAGACCCAGAAAAAGCCAAAGCAATTCTCAGCCATAAGAACCAGCACAGGAATCAACTCAAGATTGATCAAAGACATTGAAATTAGATCAGAGACTGTGAAGCTATTAGAGGAGGGCATAGGCTCAATAGTCCAACATATAGGCACAGGCAGTAACTTTCTCAACAAGACCTCCAAAGTGCAGGAAATTAAAGCAAGAATTAACAAGTGGGATGGCATCAAACTAAAAAGTTTCTGCTCATCAAAGGAAACCATCAAGGACCTAAAGAGGAAGCCTATAGAATGGGAGAAGATCTTTACCAGCCACCACTATGATAGAGGGCTAATATCCAAAATATACAAAGAGCTCAAAAGACTCTATACTACCAAAACACATAACCCAATCAAGAAATAGGTACCTGAATTGAATAGACACTTCACAAAAGAAGAGATACAATGGCCAATAGATACATGAAAAAATGTTCAACATAATTATCCATCAGGGAGATGCAAAGCAAAACTACACTGAGATTCCATCTAACCCCAACCAGAGTGACAACCATAAAGAATTCAACAGTAACAAATGCTGTCAAGGATGTGGGGAAAGAGGAACTCTTTTACACTGTTGTTTCAGGCACTATGGAGATTAGTGTGGAGATTCCTTAGAAAACTGGGAATGGATCCACCATATGATCTGGCTATACCACTCCTGGGTATCTTTCCAAAGGGCTTGAAATCAGAGAGCTACAGTAACATATGCATACCCATGTTCATAGCAGCACAATTCATAATAGCCAAAATATGAACCAACCTAGGTCTCCATCAACAGATGAATAGATTGCAAAATTATGGGAAATTCACACAATGGAATTCTACTCAGCTATAAAGAAGAACAAAATCATGTCATTCGCAAGAAGATGGAAAGACCTGGAGAGCATTATGTTAAGAGAGTCAGCCAAGCACAGAAAGAGAAGGGACATATGTTTTCTCTACTATGCCCAAACTAGGGAGTTTTAGGGATACCAGAGGTACTCCAGATAATGGAGGGGAGACCTCAGCAGAGCTAGAAAGGAAGGGTGGGAGAGGAAGAAGGCCGAGGTTGATTAATGGAGGAGCTACATTCGAATATGGGTATAACTGTGAATGTAGCATGGTCAACCTGGACACCCATCATTGGGAGGGAGGGAAAGGGGAAATGGGAGGAGGACACCAGCACTGTGTAAATGTATGCCATTTTCAATATGTTCCATATAAAAATGTAAAAGAATGAAAATAAATAAAACAAAAAAATAGTTATTGGCCTTGAATTGAAATAACTTTGACCCCTTTCCCCACCTTTTCCCATTCTCCCATTCCCCAGCCTAAAAGAATAAATGCACCAAAAAGTCCTTAGCCAAAAATGTAAAACCAAACATCTTCACACTTTTTAAATTACATAAGCCTTATTTTTAAAAATTTACACTATAAGCTGGGCGTGGTGGCACACGCTTGTAATCCCCGTGCTTGGGAGGCGGAGACAGGAGGAAGCCAGTCTAGCTGGCTTAAGAGACCCTGTTTCCAAATTTTAAAAAAAAGTATAAAATAGGTCTGGGAGCGTACCCCAGAGGTAGAAGGGCTTCCAGGAACCCCAGTACCACCAAAAAATAAAAATAATAAAAATAAGATTCACACTATATTTTATTATAGACACATATTAAGTGGGAACTATTGTTTTCAAAGCACTGTATGTGGTTATGAGAACTTGAACTAGAAACTATAGATCTGAGCAAGAATGGAACAAATTAGGGCTTTTTATTTTATTTTTATTTTTTTGTGGTACTGGGGATTGAACCAAGAGGCATTCTGCTTCCAAGCTACACTCTAGATCTGTTTATGTTTTATTTTGAAATAGGGCCTTACTAAGTTGTCAAGGGCCTCACTAAGTTGCTGCGGCTGACTTTGAATTTATCTACTAGGTTTACAGGTGTTGGGACTTTTTCTGTGTGTTCAGCACTGTATTAATTTTGGCCACAAGATGGTGCTCTAATTCTACAGCACAGCTTAGGCTGTGCTGGCTCTTGGAGAGCTCTGTTCTCTACTTACACAGGAAGGAATATGTATGTATTTGCCACATGATTACAGTGGAACATAATCACTTCTCCAGGCCCCGTGAAGCTCTCCTGTTCCCCCTCTTCCTTCTCTTTTTTCTCCTCTTCCTACTTTCTCTTCTCTTCTCTTCTCTCTCTCTCTCTCTCTCTCTCTCTCTCTCTCTCTCTCTCTCTCTTAACTGGGGATTGAACCCAGGAGCATTCTACCTCTAGCTGCACTCTCAACCCTATTTTATGTTTTGTTTTGAAACAGGGTTTCACTAGTTTGCCGAGGCTGTTCTTGAACCTGCCATCCTCCGGTCACAGCCTCCCAAGTACTGGATTTACAAGTGTGTGCCAACATGCCCAGCTGCAGCTCTACTATTCTATAAATATGTCTGCATTAGTTAGCTCATCTTCCTTCCCCTCAAGATGCCGTAAGTTAAGAATCTGATAGATGAACAATTCACTTCTGGTACCAAGATATGGATGTTTGAGCTCGTGTGTGTGTGTGTGTGTGTGTGTGTGTGTGTGTGTGTGTGGTATTCCTGGAGACTGAACCCAGGGATATTCTACCTCTGAGCTACCACTCTAAAAATAATGTTGTGTGTGTGTGTGTGTGTGTGTGTGTATTATTTTGAAACAAGGTCTCAATAAGTTGCTGAAGGACCTTCCTAGGTTGCTGAGGTTGACCATGAACCTACAATCCTCTTCTCTCAACCCCCATGCCCAGCTTATTTGATCTTTTATTTACCAGAAAAGGGAAAATTGAAGGATGCCAAAGATAAAACTTTTAAAAGACATTTTTTTGCCCGTTCTTGAAGGTTTTTCCTTACTTTAAAGAGAGTAGTTAAAGCACTGCACAGACAAATAAATCCTAGTGTCCATCTTGACACCTCCTAAAGCCAGATGTAAACATTCTTCCCACAAGAGAGACCCATTCGTAACCCTCCCCCACTGAGGGCTGGTCACCCGATGCTGCCCAAGAACAGCATTCTTGTTTTCCTCATAGTATTGAGGATTGAACCCATGGTCTCTAGCATACTAAGCAAATTTCCTACCACTGAGCTACATCCCCAGCCCATTTTCTTTTTATTATGATACAGGGTGCTACAGCATATCATGCAGATCTTGAGAAAGCTCGATCAGGGGATCCGCAATGGTGTAGATCCTCCATGAAGTATGTCTAGCATTCCTTTCTTCATAAAGTTATTTTAGGATTATTTGGATTAATATGTATAATTGGAATTTTATGTATAAACATTATAACTAAAACTGATGGGCAGCGGCTTGTGAGAGACTCAGGCAGCAAAGATTTTTTCCCAAGGATAAAGTTATTGGGCCAAACATTAAGTTCAAACTGACCTTAGTTTGAGCCACTGAATAAGATCAGGTTTGAGACAAAGCATACTATTATTATTTAAATGTCTGACACCCTGCCCTGAAGTATGTAAGTAATAACTTTTTCCCGGTCCTTGGAAATCCTGCTTGCATGACTATGCCCTTGCTTTTCTGCCAAAAAATAAAATATAAAAGTGGCAAAAAATCCTGAATAAAATGGAGAAGGTTGAATCTAATTTCGTGTGGCAATTCTTCTCTCATTTCGACCTCGGCTTCCCTCACCAACACACGAACCCTCGACTCTGCTAGGGCTGGACCCCGGCAACAGGGTCTTGCTAAGTCGCTGACGCTGGCCTTGAGCTTTTGAGAATCTCTTGCTCCAGCCTCCTCTGAGCAAGAACTGGGTTCTTGAGCTCACCTGAGTGCGTCACTTAAGCTCCTCAGCCCATCCCTTTGCATTTCTCCAGACCTTGAGTCGCAAAGACCCTCAGCTGTTGTCCTCTAGCCTTAGCTAGAGCCGTGACTCTTGGCTTCTGTTGGGCATCAAAGACTCGAAACCCAGGTTCTCTCTGTAGAATTCCAAGAGTGACGCTTGGTTTAATTCCATCTCGTAAACTAAGAATGATGTTTCCAGGAGAAAATTTATGCAACCCCAAACTCACAATTGCCAAGCATGATGGCTGAGAAAGGAGGTTCCAGGTTTGTGGCCAGCCTCAGCTACTTAGTGAGGCCCTCTGCAACTTAGTGAGACTCTGCTTCATGAATAAAGAATAAAAGAATAGGGCTGGAGGTGTAGCTCGGAGGTAAAATGCCCTGTCGCCACACACACACAAAAATAACTCACAATCGCAAGTACATAATATGCTCCTGGGAAATAAACTGCATAGCACTGGTGGTGTCTCTGCCTTCACAAGTGCTCTGCTATCCTTGTTCACTATCTGGCTGCCTGATTGTGGTCACTAACAACAGAAGACTAGTGGTTGAGAAAAATTATCTGGAAGAAAATAAAGAGAAAAAAAACATTAGCTTGCCAGGCGTGGTGGCGCACGCTTGTAATCCCCACGCTTGGGAGGTGAAAACAGGAGGATTGCGCAGGTTCAAAGCCAGCTGTGCTGGCTTAAGAGACCCTGTTTCCAAATAAAAATATAAAATAGGTCTGGGAGTGTAGCCTGGAGGTAGAAGGGCTTCCAGAAACCCCAATACCACCAAACAAACAAACAAACAAACAACAACAACAAAAACACATTAGCTTATTCTCCTTTCCACTGAGGAAAAACCCTGCTATTTGATTATTCAGATAATATCTTTTTCTCCAGAGATGTTGTACATAAAAGTTGCATAATGGACTACTGATTTTTTCCAATCCAATTTCTTCTACAGAAGAGACGACTCATGAGGGCACTGAGTGCTAAGGAAGGATATTTCTAAGTTGGAGAAGAGTTGCCAATGCTTTCTCTATGTAAATTATTGAGGTCTCCATCAGTCTGGGCCAGGAGATCTTCAACAACAGACCCACAGGTGGTAAGACACTGAAAACTCAGTTGATGTCACTGAATTAACTAACTTGATAACGATAGTCATGCCACTAGGACTCACCCGGCTCTTGGCCCTAGAATAATTTTCTTGTCCAGAAAAGGCAGACACAAAGGCCTGCTGTGCCTTTTACTTTAGATAGATGGGATTTTAAAGTCAGGGTGGATGGGGCCAGGATGTAGCTCAGTGGCAAAGCACCTGCTTTGCAGGTGTGGCGTTCTGGGTTCGATCCCCGGTTCCAAAAAGACAAAAATGAGCCCCTTTAAACTTCGGATGGAGGCGCTTAGAGGACTACAATATTAACAGTTCATTCCTGTCTCACTCTCTTAATATTTCATCATTTCACTTGCAACTGCTAACCAACAGTATCTTTGGCATGATGAACACCTTCATGAGGTGAAATTACATAGGGAAAAGACTTTCTCTCTTTCTCTCCTTCCTTCCTTCCTTCCTTCCTTCCTTCCTTTCTTCCTTCTTTGGCAGTACTGGGAGTGGAACCCAGGGGCATTCTACCTCTGAGCTACACCCCCTGCCCTATTTTTTATTCTTTATTTTGAAACAGGGTCTCACTGAGTTGCAAAGGGCCTCACTAAGTAGCTGATCCTCTGGTCTCAGCCTCCCAAATGCCGGGATTACAAGCATGTGCCACCGGCTCAAGGATTTGTTTTCCTCACTGTTGTCACCTCTTCTTCAAGACTTGAGAGGCTGAGAGTGAGGTTCAGGGATCACCAGAGACATAGGACTTATTTTCTTTCTTTCTTTCTTTCTTCCTTCCTTTCTTTCTTTCTTTCTTTCTTCCTTCCTTTCTTTTCTTTTCTTTTCTTTTCTTTTCTTTTCTTTTCTTTTCTTTTCTTTTCTTTTCTTTTCTTTCTTTCCATCCAGTACTGGGGATTGAACCCAGGGGCATTCTACTGCTGAGCTATGCCCCAGTCCTATATTCAATTCTTTATTTTGAAACAGGGTCTGACTAGGTTGCAGAGGGCCTCATTAAGTAGCTGAGGCTGGCCACGAGCCTGTGATCCTGCTGTCTCAGCCTCCCAAATGCTGGGATTACTAGCATGCACCATCACACCTTGCTAGATGTGGGGCTTTCAATCCAGCAATGACTCCCACACCTTAGTCTCTCAGCATGGGCTCTCAGTAGCAAAGGACACAGCATTTCAATCAACATTCCTGGGAGGGTGAGGACACGAACATCGCAGACACCTACCCAGGCCTCGCCCCTCTTACTGTAGCTACTACTGGGTTTGCTCTTCTGCTGCCTCCAAATTGCTGCGGCTCCTCCTTCAGACCCCTGCATGTGAAGCTCAGTGTTCCTCAGTGTTTCGTTTTCAGAGAAACAAAGAGAAACCAGTACCTTTTCATAACATTCTCTTGTGATTGGGTGACTTCTGAGTCACCTGTCACTATCCCCTTTTTAGGAAAAAGACTTGAGAGGTCAGTGAGACACAGTGTCCAGTGCACGCAGGCAGCTCCAGCTTGCTGATTTCCACGGTCAGGCACACTGAAAGCACCCATCTCACTCAGTCTCAAGTGGCTTCGCCGGTGGTCAGCTCAGTTTTTCTGTCTGTCTACCATTTTGTTACTTTAGGAAAATTGCAGCCTGTCTCTTGCTCAAAATCAGTGTGACATCTAATCTATATGAAAAACTGTTTGCTCAGACATGTCAACAGACCAAAACTCATCTTTCACAGGCCTGTAATTTTTGTGGCAGTCTCCATATCTCTCATATTTATTCCAGCTTCCTTCAACAAAGGGAATTTTCAGAAATTTGATGTATTTGAAACAAGATGAGGCCTGCAGACTTGACAAGTATATCAAATGGTAAAAGCTGAATTACATACAGAGAGAGAGAGAGAGAGAGAGAGAGAGAGAGAGAGAGAGAGAGAGAAAGAAGAAGGAGAAGGAGAAGGAGAAGGAGAAGGAGAAGAAGAAGAAGAAGAAGAAGAAGAAGAAGAAGAAGAAGAGAAGGAGGAGGAGGTGGAGGAGGAGGAGGAGGAGGAGGAGGAGGAGGAGGAGGAAAGAGAAGAGAAGAGAAGAGAAGATTCCCTTTCTCTTTAGTCCAGAAATTATAAACAGGTTCCAAAAATCAGCCAGGATCAAATCTGGATGATGACCAACAGAAAAGAGTAAAAGCCAAGTGTGGTGGCGCACGCCTGCAATTCTGGTACTTGGGCGGCTGAGGACAGGAGGATGGCATTTGAGAACAGCCTCAGCCAACAGTGAGACTTTCAGCAACATAGCAAGACCGTTTCCAACAACAACAACAACAACAAAACAGGAAGAAGGCTCAGAGGTAGAATATCCCAGGGTTCAATTCCTAGTGCCACCAAAAAAAGAAACAAAAAGATAGGAAAGAAAAAAGAGAGAGAGAAAGAGAGGGAGAATGAAAGAAAGGAGGAGGAGGGGGAAAGACAGAAAGACAGGTAAGAGAAAGAAAAAGAAAGAAAGAAAGAAAGAAAGAAAGAAAGAAAGAAAGAAAGAAAGAAAGGAAGGAAGGAGGGAAGGAAGAAAGAAAAGAAAAGAAACAATTAGAAGTTGGGAGGATCAAGTGAAATTGGAGGAAGGTCTGGGAACCTTGATATCAGGATTTTTCCAAGTTCTGTACATCATTTAAGTTTGAAACTCTATTAATAAGCAAAGAGGCACTCGGAAACAGGACCAGATGCTTCAAAATTTACTGTGCCCGGTAAAATGCAATCAACATATTATTGGGAAAAGCCCATCTACATCACAGCCCAGGGAGGCAAACCCTCAGGTCCTCTCTGGAGTGAGCAGCACCTTTGGCTGTGTGGCCACGTGGACATGTTCTCTCTGGGATTCATTTTCACTCTGCTTGACTCCCATATCTTATAAAGATGCTTGCTGTGGTGATATACTTTGCTGTGCTGAGATTGTCTCCCACCCAAGGTAAAATTACTTAGGGCAAGGATGTATTTATCTCTCTGTACCTTCTGGTACTTGATACCTACGCACTTGGCACTTGTCTTGGATACTGTTAGGTGTCACCTTGACCCGGTTAGGGGATGACTTCTCAAATAAGCCATTGTAAAGCAACCTTTCTGGATGTGTCTGTGAAGGTGTTTCCAGAGAGAATAGCATTTGAATCAATGAGCTGAGTAAGAAGACTGGCCTTATTCAATGTGGGCTTTGCTTCATTCAAGTTGGGGATACAAGAGGCAGAGGAAAGGTGAGTTCACTCTTTGCAGGATGTTCACTCTTTGTTGGGATGCCCATCTTCTGCTGACACTGGACACCAGAACCCTAAGTTCTCGGATCTTCCACCTGAGAATTACAGGTGGAAGGTCCCTTGGTTCTCAGGCCTGGACTTGGGCTGTGCTATGTCACCAGCTTCCCTGGTCCTCCCAGGGCCGACGGCATCAGGGGGGCCTCTCCGCCTCCACAATCATGTCAGTGAGTCCCCATAACGGATCTTTGCTCATACATCTAGCCTGTTGGTTCTGTTTCTCCAAAGAACCTTGAACATTCAAATAAATAATGAAGTATAGAATTCTCATTTTACTGACAACATTATTACTGTTTTAAATAATTTAAAATACTATTATTTACTGGGAGAATAGTGGAAAACCAGTAAATGTGGCTCTAAACTGGACGTGGTGGCACATGTTTGTAATCTCAGTACTTGGGAGGCTGGAACTGGAGGATCACAGGTTCAAGGCCAGCCTTAGCAACTTAGTGAGTCTCTCAGCAACCTAGCAAGTCTGTTTAAAAAAATAATAATAACATTAAAAATAAAAAAGCACTGGGGTAGCCGGGTGTGGTGGCGCACGCCTGTAATCCCAGCATTTGGGAGGCTGAGACAGATGGATTGCGGTTCAAAATAAATATTATGTTTCAAAATAAAGAATAAAAAATTGGGCAGGGGGTGTAGCTCGGAGGTCAAATGCCTCTGGGTTCCATCCCCAGACCCACAAAAAAATAAAAAATAGCGCTGGGGTGTAGTTTGAAGGTAGAATGACTTTGGGTTTAACCCCAGTAAAATACACACACACACACACACACACACACACACACACACACGCTCTAAAAGCATTAATAATGATTAGCATGTTTGTGAACCATCCAAAGCAGTTTTTTAACAGTCACATAGTTGTGATGCATGAGTTCAATTTAAAAATGGTCCTCCAAAAATAAAACAAAATTGTCATTTCAAAAAACAAACACTGCAGCCGATCACCAAGAAGGAAGCACTCGCTGCTGCCTCAAATGTCCCAAGTACATGCGTCCCTAGCAGCTCCTCTGCGCTTGCACAGAGCCTCATCCTTGCTGCAATGGCTGAGCCTCTGCGTGAGTGAACTGCAGTTAAGATGAGAACTAGGGTCGCTGTCAGTTACTCCTTTGAAGTGGTATATAAACTGGGAAGTGCTGAAGCGAGGAACGGTGTTTTATTGTCAGGGTTAGAGGACAGGAGAGAAATTGTCCAGGCGCTTTGAACCTCTTGCTGTTTGCCTAAGAGCGAAGGCTTATTAGAAGAGGTGGATGTATTTCCAAAAGGCTGTTTTCTTTTGTTGTCTTTTTAAATCACAGAGGCATGCCATCATTTTTTTTTACTACTTGTAACACTTTATTTTTACTTTGTACAAAATACAAAAATGCAAATCCAAAGAGTACAGACCAGTAGCGACAGGCACACTGCACGACAGCAAACCTTGTCTAGCAAGACGTTAGTTTTTAAGTCTTATTTTAGTGAATACATGCATTATATAAAACAACAACAGCAACAACGACAAAAACACACACAGAGGCTAGGGATTTCACTATTTCCACCCCCAAAATAATGCTTGCTATCAAGACTTTGGATTGAGGTGGAGAAAAAGAATTAAGAAGGCAAATAATATTTTTTTCCATAAAAAAGTAAAAGCTACCATAAAATGTCATTTTCCTGTCACACTGATTAAATTTCTTCTGAAAAGCCACATATAAACAAAACAACAAATATCCTGAACTGGACAGACAGCAAATAGTCAAGAGGGTTGTTAACCTAGGTAACTGGTCAGTAGTCTGAAGAATCTCCTAGCATCCTGAAGCCTTTCTATTCGCTCCTGGGTACAGTGTTCCAGCCACCCTGCCCTTGCTTCTCCAATACCTCCCAGAACAGAAATGCTTGCATCATTGAGTCGGTCGCTAAGAACTACTTTTGAAAGATAAAATGATGTATGATGTACAAAAATATTGAACAGAACTATGAAAGATGTAGGGAAGGAGTCTTTTCTTCATAGCAAAGCAGTCTTTGCCTTGCGTGGTTTCTGTTGTGTACTCTTCAGGGCTTGTTTATCTGGCCCATGAATAAGATAGCACCTAGAGGATTAAAAGGAAACACGTCATGACTCTAAAAAAATAGTCTTTCTGGTAAGATGAAAAGTATTATTTTTTAAGGGAAATGAAGGAGCTATCTTTGACCCAATGCACAGTTGTGCTATTTGACAGAACTTTATGAAGGGCAGACAGGGCCCATATCTTCACTATCCAATATGGGCACCAACAGACACAAACGGTGACTGGCTGCTTAAAATGCACTTGGCATGACTAAGAAATTAAAATTTTAATTATATCTTCTTTTAATTTAAATTTTATCTTAGTTAAATAAATTTATTTTTATTTAAAATTTACTTTACTAGAATAAATTTACTTTAATCGAAAGTTAATAAAGTTAAGTAGCCACATATGACTAGAAGCTCTAATATTGGTCTATTCAGTTCTGAACATAGTAATTAGGACATTAGAGATACAAGGAGATAAAAAAAAAAGAAAGTATCTTGTATTATTGATTAGAATAATAGCTAATGCTAAAATGTATCAGGATCTACTCTGTAACAATATGTACCCACCATCCCTACAAAGATAATCTTATATTTCATAACTACTTTAGTAGGAAGAAACTACTGTTATCCTTACAGATGGCGCTAAGGGCCAGAGCCATGTTTGAATCCATGACTTGTGGGACTAAGATCTACTGAGTTAACAATTTTCAGGTCATAAAAACAGAATGGGCTTTCAAACACTGAAGACATGCAGGTTCTTGAAAAATATAACTCATGCATTCATAAAAATATAGAAAAATCAAGAGATATAAAGGTATCTTAAAGGGATGCTGAGTTCTAGATATGTTAACTACCACCACTTTCCCTAAACCTAAAACGCTCTGAGTATTTAAAAGATCTCATCACACTCTGCATACACAGCCTTGATCTTCCTGCGTCTTCAGTGCGTGTGGTCATATTATTCAAAGTTTTTGTTCTTGTGATGGGAGGAAAACAGATTCAGGGGAATGCTGGTGGGCAGGCAGGACTATGGCTGCAAGATACCTTTCTGACTTCTAACCAACAGTGAAGAATGGGATGAGGAGAATGACTTACCTGTAGGATTATGTCGGATGAAAAAGAGAAAAGGTCTGTCTACGATAAACCAGGGAGGCGATGACCTTGCAATGAGAATCGCAGCTGTGGGAAGAGAAGGACCCATGTTAGATGCCAGCCCGAAGCCAGCAAGGTGGCAAGCTGGGGGGCCCAGACACCGGCATTGGAGGACGCTCAGAATTCCCGCTTCACAGGCTGCCGTGTTCTAATGGCCTCAATGGTCACCATTTATTGAGTATCTAACCTGAGCCCAGCCCTTTACACTTACTGTCTCATTTATTCTATAAAAATGCCATCATCGCTAATAAATGCACTTAGTCCTCGTAGAGTTTTTATGAGGATCAAGTGACATAAAACATATTATAGCCTTTAGAACCGTGACTGCCATTAAATGATCACCCAATGCATATTCACAGCTATTATCAGCTAGTTTTTTTATTCATGCCATCTGCCATGCTGATGAAGCCCCTGGTCCCTTTTAACCTAGCCAGATCTTCTGTGCATCAGGGCCCAGCTCAGCTCTCAGCTGCTCTGCCTGGGCCGCCTCCTTCGGCACACCATCCCGGCTTCCTCTGCATTGGCGACATGGACCGCTCGTCTAGACCGACCACTTTAGGAGGTAGAGGCATCTATCTGACTCAGGCAGCAAGCCTGCTCAGGCTTGTGGCTTTTAGACCTGCTTAAGCTACCATGCTTACCAACGGTGGCTCCCATCTAACAAGCCCGCGACGAGGCTACAAGGAGGCTCAGTGTGCGTCTTGAGCTGCAGTGCTTCTGTCCCTTTCCTCAAACCCCTGGAAGGGACTGATGACTTTGGTGTGATGTTACAAAGGTTTACCCGCAGTTATCCTGGGGCAAACCACTCCACCCAGGGCTGTCAAAAGTGAGTAGCCAGCAGGTGTTATGGGCTGAACTGTGTCCTCCCCAAACCCAGCGCCTGAAGCCCCACTCCCTAATGTAATGGTATGTGGAGAAGGACTCCTGAGGGGGCTATTAAGGACAAATGAGCACTGAAGGGTGAGACCTTAATCTAACAAGAATGCTGTTCTTTTTAGAAGGTGGTGAGACACTGGGGATGTGTGTGTAGGGAGAAGCCCACATGAGCACAGGACAAGGAGAAAGAACTCGGGAGAAGCCAGACCTACAGACATCCTGAGCTTGGACATCCAGCCTCTGCATCCACGAGAAAGTGGATCTCCACTGTTCAAGTCCCGTCTGTGGCATTTGGAACAGCAGCCAGACCTGACTAAGACAGGGTGGTGACACGCAGCCCCTGGGTTTGGCACTCTGCGGTGGCCTTGAAATTCTCAATACATTTTCAGTAAGAGGCTCATATGTTCATTTTGCACAGGGGAGCCCCACACATTTTTTAGTTATCTCGGTTATTAGTTGGCAAAACTGGTTGACAATTTGGAGAAATTTAAGTGTCACTTATAATCACCTGGAAAAGGCACAGGTCATATAAAAAACTCTGAACCTCTTCTTCTAGGCCTTTTATTTTACTTTATTTGTTTTGTGGTACTGGGGATCGAATCCAGGGGCCTTCTACCTCTGAGATAGAGCCCAGCTCTATTTTATGTTTGTTTAATTTTGAAACAGTCCTGCTCAGTTGCTCAGGCTGGCTTCGAATCTGCAATCCTTGGGTCCCAGCCTCAAGTAATGGGATTACAGGCATGCGGCACTGTGCCTGGCTTAGGTCTTCATCTTAAATGTCATTTTAGAGGAATCTGAAAATAATTATTCCAACAAGCCAATTGCACGTATTATGAGTATAAATGGTACCGGCTGGAGTATGGGTAGAAATATTTGATCCAGCTGCAAGTCTAGCTTAGCTATTGGCTTTATGAGCTCACAGCCTCTTCTTCCAACCTCACATGGAAAGTTAGGGGCAGGGGATGAACTAACTCAAGACGGTTCTGTTTTTGCCACTGAGGCCAGAGCAGATGTGGATACTCTGATTATCGAGGAAGGCTGCACAGCAATCCTACTGCAACTGGACAGATGGATGCTCATCGATGCGCTCAGCCCTGGAGAGACCCAACTGGCTATTTTCCTTTAAGGACTTGCTGTTATTGTATGCTTTGATCTGACGATTGGCTTTTTCTTCCCATAAGAAGCCAGAGCACATTATTCTCCTGAGAGGAGGGGTCAGCAAATTACTGTCTGCAGGCCAAGTCCACAGGGCAAAGCCTGTGTCTATAAGTGGAGTTTTATTGGGACGGGGCCATACCCATTCACTTGCACAGTCTGGGGCTGCTTTCATGCTGTAATGATAGTCTTGAGAAGTTGTCCTGGAGACAGTGTGGCCCGTGGAGCTGAAATGCATAATGTATACTGTCTGGCTCTTTGCAGGACTATGCTGACTCCTGCCCTAGAGGGATTTCTTTTACTCACTAAAATGATTTTCTTTCATGAAACAGTTGGTCTGTCCGTACTGACTGCTGTCTCCTGAGGGTCAACCCCCAGTGCCCGGCGGGAAGCAGGGCTGCGCCGACGCTCGCCGGGCTGATGAATAAACCTGCTCACGTCTGCGTCCCTAACTGGCACCAGCCCTCCGCGTGGCCCGGCACCTACTTGTTGCTGCTGAAGCTTTCGTTCCGTCCTCGCTGACTTCAATCTTTGCTTTTTGCAAGATGTGAGCAACGTGAAGGTTTTCTGACCCTGTTTCCAGAAAATAAAACCAAATCAGCAGTTGAGCCACCTCAATGCCAAGGCAAATTCCAGTTCTTAAAAGGTGTCCAGATAAGTGACCCCCAACGGTCCCTGAGACTGGAGGCCGCAGGTGAATGTCACTGGTGGTGAGATGCCGCCTCTGCTAAGTGAACTGTGACGCACACTTTCAGGAGAGGCCCAGGCCCCAAATGTTTTAGTGCCTCTGAGCAACTCAACACAATTACTAGGGCTTTTATTCAGAGCTTAGAAAAAGAAAGCCCGGTTTTCCAGAAGCAAGACAATACTATTTTTTTCAGAATGTGAGAACCAAATAAGATTTCGGATGGCACTGACAGATGGGGAAACTGTGGTCCAGAGTGTCTCACCAGGGGAGTCACACTGCCCCCCAACAGGTGCTCAGGTGTTCACCCGCATGCAACAGGGGTTGGCAGCAAACTGATTTCTTACCAGGCAAGGGGAAAAATACAAACTGGAGTACTGAAAATGTTCAAGCCATGGCTTTTATTTGGAAGGAGGTTTCTGTGTTCTAAATTTGGAAGGCAAAGAACTGACCATTGAAACATAACTCTAGGAAAAGTTACAAAGACTGGCAAACAAAAGGGCTCGATACCAGGGATGGCCTTGTTAACTCTGGCCAAGAGAAGCGCTAATTATACTCATCTGAATTTATGTTATTCTGATTAGGCAATAAAATGGCGCAATACATATATGGATGTAGTGCATGCCTACCGTGGCTCAGTGGAAGTAAGCAAAGTTATTTGAGAGATCAAACATTTTAATTTTTTTTCAAACTCAAAGAAAAATTCTGCATTTGAAAACAAAGAGAAACTATTACCTTGTTTTGGTGAAAAGGGTGCTGGGGATTGAACCCAGGGGCATTCTACCTCTGAGCTACATACCTCTACCCTATTTTATTTTATTTTATTTTGAAAAGGATCTCACAAAGCTTCTGAAAGCACCTTTAATTTGCTGAGGCAGGCCTTGAACAACTGTGATCTTCCAGTCTCAGCCCTTCAAGTACTGGGATTATAGGCTTGCACCACCATTCATGCTCGGTCTAATATCTAATTAGAAGTCAAGTTTCCAGGTAACAGAGGCAGTAGTGAAATGCTTCTTCAGCTGTATAGTCACTGGGGCTTTGTGCAAAATGTACACGTGAAATGTAGGATGAATGACATACGCTGATTTGAGTAATGATGGTCAGTAGCATCATTTGGTGATTATATATTTAAACATGGACAGTTTTAGGGCAGCACACATCTAATCCGGGATTCTTTCTCTTTAAACAAATCAGACTCAGTTCATAATATTTTTTTTAAGAATAGGCTTTAAATTGTACATACTTGTTATTTTTGCAAAATTCGCCTTTGATGGATCAAACATCTCAGTAATACCAAGAGCTTTCAGTGGCTCCTTCAAGTCTGTTTGCGCCACGGCTGTGAACCTACATGAAAACAGAAAATAGAGGCGGGTGAATCACAAGACTATACGTGATACAATGTTTATAAGTGGATTTTTTTTTAAAGATTTGAAGATCAGTCTGAATTGTGACTTAACTTTTTTTTTTTTTCTGGTACTAGGGATTGAACCCAGGGCCATTCTACCTCCAAGCTACATCCCCAGCCCTATTTTTTACTCTTTATTTGGAAATAGGTCTCACTAAGTTGCAGAGGGCCTCAGTAAGTGGCCGAGGCTGGCTGCAAACCTGTGATCCTCTTGTCTCAGTCTCTCAAGTACTGGGATGACGACTTCAACACCAGGTAAGTAGAAACGAACTCCTGTCTCACTCGGCTGGCTAATAGCTTTGATTCTTCAATTGCTGAGTTATCAGACTGACAAGTGTTAGAAGGCCTCCTAAGATTCTGAGCAGTATGGCTGTTCTCACCCTCAAGTACAACAGGCGTCCTGTGTCCACACTTCGGAAGACCTGCAAAAGCCCTTCTCTCATACTCGAGTATAGGAGCACAGAGTAACCAAGTTTCTGATACTCCAGAATATTTACAGTTCTTGCCCATATCCAACTTAAGAGGTACCATCTTGGTTGCCATAGGAACCATTGTCTTTTTAGATTTGGACACGGTCAAAAGAGCTATCGTCCTGACAGTGCACACTGCGATTCTGAAAGTATTTTACCGTCAAACTGAAGTAGGAGTCTTCTGGGTATTTGTGGCCAACCTGGCTTGGGGCCACATACATGTAAATGTCAGCTATTGAGCCTAACAGGAGAGGATGTTTTTCAAGATTGGAGCTCACCTGCAACTTACCTGTTCTTTACCTACTGAGAGTCACAGTGCTGCCATGTGCTTCACTTATAACCAGTACTTACCTACAGGCTAATTTTACAAACAAGGCACACTTACAAATATACATAGATGTGCGTATGTGTAAGCATATGTATATGTACATTTATACACACATATATGTATACACACATATGTGTATATGTGTGGGAGATCTAATACTTGTAAGTGTATCACTGATTACTTAACTCCATGACTCTCGATCATAAGCTGCTAGCCTGTCCGCCTCCACGGAGGCCTGGGTTCTTAGATGCTCTGAAGAAGGGCGGTGCTGAACAATTCATAGGAAGGTGACAGCATTCATGGCCTGCTTCACAGTTCTGGACAAAGCATTATTTGACCTCTGAGAAATCAGGATTTTCATAGAACTTGGGATGACTTTTCCCTTGGTCTCAAGTTCTAACTAACAGCTCAGAATCCATCCCTATATTGCTCTTAGGGTATGATAGAAAAATAAGGGGGCAAGATAATAACAGAACACCTTTAAATGCTAATGTTAGAATTCCGCCTACGTGCTTCCCACATATTGATTTATCACTTGGCATCTGGGCCGTGGTCATCAGCAACTTCTAAGTCAAGCTGAAGAAATAACTGAAGTGAAGATCCTTATCAAAATACACAGACCTCCCTTAAGCCAGCAAGTACCAAGTTTTCAATTCTGTGGCTATTTCAATGAAATTGACACAGGTGCATTAAAACAGGCCAGAAACCATAACCTAGAGCTCATCGATTATAATTTTTATAATATATATTATATATAGACACACATTTTCTCAAATGCTCTAATAATTTACCTATTGCTTTTCTCAAAATAATAGATCTTTAAATAATTTCAAAAGTCACCATAAGTGGTCTATTGTCCGCTCAATTTCAGTGTTTTATTATTATTATTTTTTGTACTGGATATTGAACCCAGGGGTGTTCTACCTCTGAGATATACATCCAGCCCCATTTTTTTTTCCAATTTTGAAACAAGGTCTTACTAAGCTGCTGAGAGCCTCATTAAGTTGTTGAGGCTGGCCTCAAACCTGAGGTCTTCCCTGTCTCAGCCTCCCAAGTAACTGGGACTATGGGTGTGTGTCTCTACGCCTGACTCGATTAAAGTGTTTATAGATATCCCATATCTGGGATAGTGGGACTTAATGGGTTAAACTTTACTGTATCTTTACCCATGCTACATGAGGATATGCATGCACTTTTCAGTTTTTTGAACAGAATGATACATGTTAAGAATTGTCACGGAGATGTGTAAAGATCAAGGCTGCGATCTCTCTCTCATTATCTTTATCCTACCATATAATTATCCTACCACCTAGTGGGTTTGAAAGAAAGCTTCTGGAAAAGCTCAGCCTCACATTTCTGACATGCAATTTTTGCAAAACAGAATGGGCTTCCTAATGCGCTGTATTGTAGCCTCTGTTGGGATCCAACACGACAGCTACTAATTGAACGCCACGTGGTTTTCCTTGAGGCCAGGGGCCACTTACTTGGGCAGGACCACCTGCACTCTCTTGGGCACCATGCTGCTCATCCAGCTGCTGATGGTCTTGGTGCTGATGTGAGGGGTGATGGCCGACAGGGGGGTGGAGCTCTCGGTTGGCAGGGCGATCAGCATGCTGATGCTCTCTCCGTGGTAAGGCAGTTCAATGAAGTTGTACCACAAGTCATTGGGGGTGCTGGTAGACCCTAGAGAAATCAGAGGCAGGCTCAGCATCTCCTCGAGCACTTCTATAAGGGCATGTAGGGTAAGTAAGTGTTCTTGCTGGTGCCTGGAGTGGGGAGTTCTGGAGGGAAGAGCAATCCAGTTTCCTCTTCTCTTCCTCCCTCTTCTAGAAACAGCTCCCTCAGGACAAAGGTAAGGACAACAATTCCTTCCTTCCTTGCCTGGTGCAGAATTCTCCTTCTGCGGTCTAGACAGAATGCCTTTGGGCATCACTAACCTTACTTCAATTCTGTCGAGAGGGATTTAACTAGATCGTACTGTACAGAATACAGTACTTGGCAAGAAGCTGACCTTTATGTGAGTGAAAGAATGAATTCAAGCTGCCTCAGAACCACTTTTTCATTTATTTTTTTACACATAAGTCATATTGTATATATTTAAGATATATGACATGTTATTATGAGATACATAAAGGTATCAAAATAATTACTATAGTGAAACAAATTAATATAGCCATCATCTCACACAGATATTCCCTTTGCGGGGAGTGTTGTTATTTATTTTTGTGATAAGAACAACTAAAATCTGATTTAGCAGGAATCTCATAACAATATAATTTTATTACCTATAGTGGTAGATATAACCGGCCTTATTTTTACAGGAGAAGGCTACAATTTAAAAAGTACTTGTGTTTCTCTTTCACTAACCTAACTCCCTTTTCAATCTGTACCTACTTCAAGATAAAGTTTATGGATATTTTATGGTATTCGTGTCTCTTAGTGAAACCTTAAGAATGGTTTAGGCTGGGTGTGGTGGTGCACACATGTAAACCCAGTACTTAGTTGGCTGAGACAAGAGGATTATAGGTTTGAGGACAGCCTCAGCAACACAGCGACATTCTCGGTGTCCTAGCAAGACCCCATTTCAAAACAAACAAAAAAAAAACAACAACTGAGAGTATAGAGCTCAGAAGTAGAATTCCCCTGGTTCAATCCCCAGCACCTCCAAACACACACACACACACACACACACACACACACACACACACACACACACAGAAAAAGGTTTTAGACAGCATATCTCAGATTGTTATCTAGAGCACATTCTACCCAAAAGATAGATACTCTGTAGACATTAGGTACTCCACAATTACATATTCTAGTCAGTTTATGAAGCATGGACACTCAATCTTCTTGCAGATTCATAATCTATGCCTGTGCTTTCAAGGCTCTAAGACATTCTAAAGTCAAGAAAAGAGTTTAACTCTAGTTATACCCACATTTCCCAGAAAAATCTGATTTTAGGAGTATTTTATTCCATAAACAATATTCAGAATATTTTCAAGTGATATGGTTTGAATGTGTCCCCTAAATTCATGTTAGAAACTTAATGCCCCAGTTCCCCTGTAGGTGGCGTTTGGAGGTGTAGGTCTTAGATGAGCGCTTATGAGTGGGTTCCCATGATGGCTATGGTGGCTTTACAAGAAGAGAAAGAGAGACCTAAGCAGGCATGTCTGCTCTGTCTCACCACTGACGCCCTTCTCAGATGCTGAGCAGCTGACAGCACCACGCTGTTGGGTTTTCCAGCTTTCAGAATGTTGAGCCAGATAAACTTCTCTTCTTTATAAATTACCCAGTCTCAGGTATCTTGTTATGATAACAGAAAACAGTAAGCAGCAACTGAGTGATCCCTGATTAGGGTGGATGAAAACAGCCACAAAGGGGGCCAGCTAGCGGCCCAGCTCACGACAAGGGGCTCAGAAAGGCCTTACTCCTCCTTAACCGCACACACCCCAGAGGACACTCTTCCCACAGAGCATGCCTGGGAATCCCAAGGAATCTTAAACCAGACACAAAATAAAAAGGATTACAGAAATGAACTAGATGGAACGCGAGCATTTCTAGGTTTGTGGTGGCTTTCTGAAATGATTCGTTGAGCATTCCCAACTGTTTACGGACTCTGTGGCCTTGGTGAGGTTAACTGAACCCCTCTGGGTCTCCTCGTGAACAGAATGGAGCTATTGAGATTAAAGTGTGAGGTGATTAAACAAGAAAAAATTGTGTAAGGCCTGGCCCAGGGTTTGCGCCCATGAATGCTGGTGCCCTTCTCCTCCTACACACTCCTAAGGAGAAAAGAGAAAGCGAGATTCACTCGTGGGCTCCCCTGGACTGTCCTTTGGAGGATGACCTTTGCTCTCACTGCATTTGCAGTGGGTAACTTCAACAAGCCAGTTGTCCAGGAACACGGGGTTGGGAGGAAGAAGACAGAGGGAGAGAGGAAGAGAAAGACAGTGAGGGAGAGAAAGAGGCGAGCTCTGTGACAGAATCAACACGTTGAGCCATAACAGAGGCTGCAACACCGATGCTATTAGAACATCTGATGCTCTGGGATGTCAGTCGTCTCTCCTGAGGGAAGAAGATACCGGCACCTGCAGAGCTACCCGATCTCTCCTGGCTGCACACGCTGCAGAAGGCTGCAAGATGGTTTAGGAACCGGCGCCCACCTTGGCTCAGGACTGGCATCCACTCTTACTCTAGTGGCTTCTGCCTTGGGGCCACCCATGAGTCAGGACTCTTAATCTTTACTTTTAGCCTGAGCAATAAAATGGTCTCGGTGGAAACTGAAAAATCAATGGAAAAGTGAGAAAAAAAAAAAACCCTTCCTAATGAGCCCTTCAATCCTTGAAGAAAACATTAAGTTCCTACTCTGTGGGAGCTAATTTTTAGAAACCGTGAAGTTTGGCAAGCAGTTAATAAATTATTGCTCTAGGGCATAAACTTAGGACCTGGAGGCATTTGTTGCTTCTAGAAAGATTTGCTGTTCTGTTAAGAAGGACGGAGCTTATGAATGAACAGTGAAAGGCAAGGAGGTGGCACGTCTGGTCACTGGATAGCCCGACCATGACAGGACACGCCATTGCTGATTAGTAACACTGACAACCACTAGCCACTTAGCATGCAGTCCCTCACATCTGTGTTACATCTGCATCTGACCAGCGTCGGCCAGGTGCCTCCACCCGTACCAGGCTTAGCTTTTTTTGAGGAGCTGAGAGATTAACCACACTCCTCCTTTCACCTGGTCTCTACGGTACGGCTTTCCCAGCACCCTTTTATAGAGAACCAGTGCTAAGGTAAATAGGATTCAAAGCCACAGCACGCTAGCTCTGAGATTCTGGAAAGCTCCAAACTTTTATTTTCCTGTCTCCAAACTTTTATTTATGTTTCCATCGGCCTTCTCACTGCTGTGACCCAAAATACCTGATGATCACAACTCAGAGGAAGGAATAATTATTAGCTCATAGTTCTGGAGGTTTTAGTCCATGTTAGGCCAGGTCATGTCTGCGGAGCTCATGGATAGCGGTGAAAAGCAAAAAGAGCAAGAGGAGGAATGAGGGGCAAATAGATAGTCCCTATGGCCACACCCGAGCTGCCTAAATTACCACCCAATAAATCCAAATTATGAGCCCACTGGTGGATTTATCCACTGATGAGATTAGGACCCTCATGATTCCATTATTGCACCTGTGAACATTGGCGCATGGTCAATATACAAGCCTTTCCGGGGATATTCTATACTCAAGCCCTGTCATAACAATTTATGTGTGAAATGCTATGATAATAGCACCTACCTTACATGAAAATTGACTTAGACATTTGAGTGCTCAGCACAGTGTGGGACATAGAAAAAAACACCCACCTATCAATGTAAGAAACTTTGTAAAATAGCTTCTTAAATGTTAGGTCACTAACCAATCTTTTAATGAGAAGTAATAAATGAGCGGTCAAATGTTAAATATGTGAAGACAATCTGAGAATTTCCCAGAAGGGGTACTCTTGGGATGATTCAATTTTCCTGGAGAGCCCTCTACCATACTTTAAGTTCTACAAGGGAGGAGACAGCTAAGCTCATGGAAATGTTAAGAATTCTTCTTCATATATAAAATCAAAGAGAATATTTTAAATATTTAGCATTAGGAAAGCTTTATAAATGAAAGTCCCTCTAATAACCTCCTACTATCAGTAACTTTATGGATTTTCTTTGCTCTTAAGAAACTGTTCAGACAGCACTTTGGTAGAATTGAAATACATTTTCAAACAACAGCAAATAGATTTGCTACACGTAGTTGTCTATATTCTAGACTGAAATCTAAGGGGAGTTTGGGAAGGAAAGCTGAGGGGGCAGGAGGTGTGCAGAGGTAGCTGGGTGAAAACAGGAGGCGGCTGCTGCTTAAAGATGATTAACGGGAGAACCAGATGTACCCTGGGTCGAGGACACTAGAACTTAACAGATAACCAAGTAGAGAAGTAACATGGGTGGGTCAGGATGCACTGGAAACTCAGAGAAGAAGGGAGGCTGGAAATTTAAGTCCAGTTATTCTTTGTGGTCTTCTTTGGAATGAAGTCCCTAATATCCAAATTGATAAGCATATGGAAAACAGAATCATAACAACTTTGACTCAACAATTCCTCCTTCAACAAGTTAGCTGGTAACTGATCAAGTATCTAAAAATGTACATATGAGAACATTCATTATAAGCCGGGTGTGGGGATGCATGCTTGTAATCCCAGTGTTTGGGAGGCTGAGTCAGGAAGGATAAAGGTTCGAAGACAGCCTCAGCAACTAAGTGAGACCCCATTTTCAAATAAAAAAATAAAATAGGGCTGGGGTATAGCTCAAAGGTAGAATGCTCCTGGGTTCAGTCCTCTCCCCACCCCAACAAAAAACAATAACAACAAAAACATACTCATTGTAATGCTGTTTATTGTGGTGGGGAAAGTAAGCGGACATCAGGATGACATTATGGTAAGTTTACACCAATGAAATACTACGTAGCTGATAATTAGCAAATCCTCCTGAGTTGACAAAAGCTTCTCATCATGTACTCTCTAGTGAATGAAGCAGATTATGAAATAGCACATCTATAGAAAAGGTCTCCAACGATGTACACAGCGCTCAGTAGGGAGATTTATCCTAGGAAATAGGACTACAGGGAAACTTTTCCTCCTGCTTTATGTACTGCTTTGTTTGATTTTGCAGTGAGCATGAAATATACTTCAAACTAAAAAAAAATTTTTAAAGTCTTCATTTTTTAATAGAAAATTATCTGTCTTTGATGTATTTAAACTTTATGGGCTCTAAGTCAGAAAGGATTTCTCCTCCTCTTATTTTCCACTCTCTCTGCTACAGGCTGCCAAGTGAATCTGATGGCATCTTGGAAAAAGTTAAAAGATAGATAAACTGAATTGTAATGTTTTAGCAAAGTGACCAAGAACAGATCTGTCTCTGAGGTCCAGGAAATGCCCGACACATGCTGTAGGCCATGGGTAGCTGGGGGTGGCACGAGCATCTCAGCAAACTCCTCTCGGGCAGCCCAGCGCTAGACAGGGAGGTGGGGGAGGACTCAAGAGTGGAAACCACTTTCAGGTAAAAGGAGGCATTTATTATGCTCAGCTGCTTACGATAATACCTTTCCATGGGGCTTTTAAGCACATATTATCTTTCTGTGTATGTATATACGGTACTAGAGATTGAGCCCAGGGGAATTCGACCCCTGATCTACACCCCTGGCTCTTCTTCTTTTTTTTTTTTAATCATTATTTTGAAACAGGGTCTAAGTTGCTGAGGCTGGCTGTGAACCTGCACTCCTCCTGTCTCAGCCTCCCAAGTACTGGGATAATAAGTGTGCACCAACAAACCTGGCTTCATATTATTTTTAAGAAGTATTTATTGGCTGAAGATTTTGGCAATTTTCCCCCTAGAAGCTTAACAGGGGATGGGGAAGCAAGGGGAAGGTGACTGACAATGGCGCCCCCACGAGCCACAGCTTAAGCTCAGCCCTCAGGTAGCCGGGGGCACGGTCAGCTGTTTGAAGTCGATGTGTCCTGGACACGCAAAGCATTGGGGACCCATGTGTCCAGGTGTACATTGGCCACATAAAGCCTAACTTATAGAGGAGGAAAAAGACTGCACCAGATCGAGTATGTTTCAGTAAAGAGAGATTTAGAAAATCTGTGTCGTGGGAATGGTGGCCAACATTGGGGACATTTTTCCCTTCCTGTAAAACTGATGAATGCTCACATTAACAGAAATTTCAATTTCAAATAAAAAAAATTATTTGAAATCCTTCTGCTGTGAACATCCTCTAAGACACAGGTATGCAGATGTAGGAATATACTAAGCCTATTTTACATAAATTTAACCAGCATCTGCTGTTTCAAAACATGTTTTCTAAAATCAAACATGTATTGTCTAATTTTTCTATGCGGGTAAATTTATTTTTATTTTTTATTTTTTGTAGTACTAGGGATGAAACCCAGGGGCATTCTACCTCCAAGATACACCTCAGCCCTATTTTTTTTTTATTCTTTATTTTGAAACAGGGTCTCACTGAGTTGCAAAGGGCATCACTAAGCAGTAGCTGAGGCTGTCCTCGAACCACGATCCTCCTGTTTCAGCCTCCCAAATGCTGGGATTACAAGCGTGCGCCACCATGCCCAGCTTCATGCAGGTAAATTTAAATCAAATTATCATATGTCTTATACCATATACTCATTCCTTGGTTTCCATAAAGGATTGGTTTCAGGATTCCTAAAGATCCCCCAGATCTACAGATGCTCAAATCCCTTGTCTAAAAAGATAAAAGTATTTGAATATAACCTACTATATTCTCCTGAATAATTTAAATCATCTCTAGTTTACTTACAATGTTTAATACAATAAAAATGCAATATAAATAGTTTGGTTGTGATACCATATGTATTGTTCAAGGAACAATGAAAAGTAAAAAAGACTGTATGTGCATTTTTTTTTTTTTTTTTTTTTTTGGTACTATGGATGGACTCCAGGGACATTCTACCTCGGAGCTACACCCTCAACCCTATTTTTTTTTTTTAATATTATGTTACTGAGGGTCTTGATAAGTTTGAGGCTGTCTTCGAACCTACAAGCCCCCTGTCTCAGCCTCCCAGGTACTGGAATCACAGGTGTGAGCCACCGTGCCTGAACAGGCAATTTTTATAAATATTTTTAATCTCAGGTTGGTTGAATCTGAAGAGACAGAACCACAGATATAAAAAGCGGCCAGAGTTTTGTGTCTGGCTTCTGTTTGTTTGCTGGGGTGCAACTTTCTTTGGAGAGTAATTTCCCTGGAGTGACAGTGTTGGACAGGGGGAAACCCTTCAGACCAAGGGGCCCTACTGACACCCATGTTCAAGGGGCTTGCCTCCTTCACATCAGAGCCACAACTGGGTTTTGTTTTATTTTATTTTGTGATACTGGGGATGGAACACAGGGGCATTCGACCTCTGAGCTGCACCCCAGCTCTATTTTTTATCTTGAAACAGGGTCTCACTAAGTAGCTGAGGCTGTCATGACCCCTCCCAAAAGCTGGGATTTACAAGCATGCTGGGTTTTAAAAGAGATTTATAATGAGAAAGAAATTTAATTTTTACATTCCTTTTTTTGTGGTACTGAGGATGGAACCCAGAGGCATTCCACCTCCAGGATACATCCCAGCCTTTTTTTTTTTTTTTTTGAAGCAGAGTCTGGCTAGGTTGATGAGAGTCTCACAACATGCTGAGGCTGTCCTCGAACCTGCGACCTCCTGTCTCAGCCTCCCACATACTGAGATTACTGGCATGTGCCACCACGCTCGACTTTATATTTCTTTTTAATTTGGCAATGTAAGATTGGCAATGATGAGTTGCTAATGCTTACATATGTTTAATTGCTCATTTATGTTTATTTTATGAATTATACTTTTGTCTTTTAAGTTTTCAACCAAAAAAGCCTATGTATGTTATATACACATACATATACCCATAACCTTTGTGCATAATACAAAGACTTAATCTTGTGCTATTTAAACATTCTGCCTCCCCGGATCCCAGCCTGCCCCTCATTTCTTCTTCTTTTTTTAAATAAAAGTGAGATGTGCCCCGAGTTAGAGCATGCCAGAGCCTTTCAGCCACCAGCGCCTTCTAGATCAGGCCCGGCCTGCGTGAACTTACCGCACGGAAACACAGAGAGCTGGGCCAGCATGGGCACTTGGTAGGACTTCCCATCAGCCGCCACGAACGTCCGCTTCTTCGTGTTCTCAGGCTGAAACCGCGATTTCCACAAACCCTTGAAATACACCGCGTTGACAAGGACCAGTCTGGTGAGCGTGCTGTCAATGAGATCCGGGGACAGCAGATTGTCGATCATGCCTGGGAAGTCGAAAAACCAACAAGAAAAAGAGTTTAGAACGGGCACAGCCAGTCTGAGGACAAACGGCAGCTGCTGATTAGGCAGAATGAGAGATCAAGGGATCTTTAAAGGATTTTAAAAGAAACTTGTGAAAACATCCTTTTACAACCGCTAATTTCTTTTCTCATTCACATTTAAAATTTTCAAGAAACACTGAAAACAAGCTAGAAATCGGACACTGGAAAAGACAGTAGAGAGGCCAGTCAGAAATAAACACTGCAGTCTATGAGCTGTTATCAAGGGAAATCTCTTAAGATTTCAGAACTGTTGATGATTTGTTTGGAATCCCTGGTTGTCACACGGCCTCACAACTAGGGTAGAAAGAGCTGAAACTGGACATTGGTATTTAGATTTTCGGGTCAGGCATCCAGCTAGGTCCTGATATCACAGAGATAAAAAGAATCAAGGTGGGCCTAGAGACCTCCTAACTAAAAAAAAGTGCTGGGCATGGTGATGCACGCTTGTGATCCCAGCATTCGAAAGGCTGAGATTGGAGGATGGTGGTTCACAGACAGCCTCAGCTACTTAGAGGCCCTTTGCAACTCAGTGAGACCCTGTTTCCAAAACAATAACAAAAAGACTAAAATATAGGGCTGGGGGTGTAGCTTGGAGGTACAATGCCCCTGGGTACCATCCTCAGTATGGCAAAAAAATAGTAATAATAGTAATAATAATAATGATGATGAAGAAAAAGGAGGAGGAGGAGGAAGAGGAGGAGGAGGAGGAGGAGGAGGAGGAGGAGGAGGAGGAGGAGAAAAGTGCTTTTGGAGGGAGGTCAGAATGGCCCACTTTATTTGCATCAGGAGTGAAGGCAACTTCTCAAAGGTGTTTACAAGGTCCTTCTGAAGGGGGATCTGTGGTTGAAGTTTGGGGTTTTCCTTCTCTTCTTCTCTTCTTCTCTCCCTCCCTTTCTTCTCTCTTTTTTATATTGGTGACTAACCCAGGGGTTTGCATGTGCTAGGCAAGTGTGCTGCCACTAGGCAAGCTCTCAGCTCTTTTTGAGACAGAGCCTTGCTGAGTTGCTGAGGCTGGCCTCGGACTAGCGAGTCTCCTGCCTCCACTTCTCAAGTAGCTGGGATTACAGGCATGCACAGTCATGGTTTTCCACTGAGGGTTCTTTTACTTGGCCTTTTCAGATAAAGCTATGTGAGCGTGCTTATATACAAAGCTGCGTGCTTATATACAAAGCTACTATAAGTTGACTGCATTTTTTAGCCCAATAAAGCAGTGCATGCCATATATGCGAGATACAATACTTCAAAAGGTGATAATAAAATAAATAGCTTCTGCAGAATCCAGAGGTCTAATCAGCAGAAAGAGCATTAAGCCTTCCTAAATACAGATCAGAAAGCTCCTGGTGTACAATGAACAAAAGCAGCCGTGATGAATCAACACAGGTTCCCTGCCCCGCCCTGTGCGGACAGTGCTCACTGCTCGCTGCTTCCACAAGGGGGCACCCACGCCGCCCCAGCCGGCCCTGGAGGGAAACTGCTGTCAACAGCCATGGTTCAGTTCGGTACAGAGCTGGCCTTTGCAGATTATCAGTACATAATAATAATAATAATAATAATAATAATAATAATAATAATAATAATGCTGCAACCTCCAATTTATATTTTTAGGACAAACACACAATAAGGAGGTATGGAGAAATAACGAGAAAAATGAAGGTTTATGAAGGTTTTTCCTTTATGGAAATCGTTTAGTGACAGGGAGGCACGGGAGACCTGCCACCAGCGACTGCCGGGAATGCACATCTATCACCCATCCATCCTCGGATCCCGCCCTACCCCGCATGTGCCAGGAACACTCTTAAATAAGGAGACAAAAGTGAGCCCTGCCTCAAAGAGCTGTGGGTTAGACAGGGTGGAGGCTGACACAGCGACCTGGGAAAACACCTCCGAGCCGGGCGTGGGGGCGCAATCTCAGAATCCCAGCATTCGGGAGGCAGAGATGGGAGGATCGCGGTTCAGGGACGGCCTCAGCCACTTAGGCCTGGGAGAGAGGGGGTCCTCAAGGAAGTGTTACTTGAGCTAATAGCTATAAAAACAGCTCACACTTTTTTTTTTTTTAAACTTGGGTTTGAACCCAATAGAATGCCTGGGGAGCATTCTATACTCCCAGGCCTTTTTATTTTTATTTTGCAATAGGGTCTCACTGTGTTGCTGAGGCTGGCCTAGAATCTGTGATCCTCTATCTCAGCCTCCCAAGTACTGGGATTACAGCCATGCGCCATCATGCCAGGCTTCAACACTGGCCAGAAACTCAAGTTTTTCTTTTTCTTTTCTATCTTTGTGTTCCTGAAAATTGAAGCCAGGGACATTCCGCCATTTAGCTACATCCCCCAGCTGTTTTCAATCTTTTTTTTTTTTTTAATTTTGAAACACTGTCTCGCTAAGTTGCTGAGGCTGGCCTCTAACCTGCTCCTCCTGTCTCAGCCTTCTAAGAAGTGGGGTTGGGGAGCATGCCGCCGTGCCCGGCCTCACGTCTGAAGCACTTCCTAGGCGTTAGGCTTCTGCTAAACGTTTCATATGCACTATTCACATCCTCACAACGGCCTTCGTGTCATTATAATTCATCTCATAACTATCACCACGACACCTCCGTTTTCTAGATGAAGATGCTGAGGTACAGGGGATTTGGAAACTGGCCCAAAGTTCCCCAGCTGGTAAGTGCTTGGCGGCATGGAGCTCCAAACTCAGAACCCCTGTGCTTCAGTGATACAGCGCTCACGGAGGTGCAGCCATGATGCGGGGAAGCAGAAGAAAGCCTCCGGGTGCGGACGCTTGTCCGGGGAGTGTGGCGGGAGACGGGGTGGGGGGCGAGGGGCTCCGTGGCTGGCACATGGGTGTCTGTAGACGCTGAGGCTGCACAGCCAGTGCCTTCGGGCCTGGCTCTCCCTCTCTGCGGGGAAGCGACCACCATCTCTACGGGGTGAACTCTACAAGATCTTCCAGGCCCAGACTGTATGAAGGTTCGTGGGAGCATTTTTTTTTTTTTTTTGGTGGTACTGGGGTTCCTGGAAGCCCTTCTACCTCTGGGCTACACTCCCAGACTTATTTTTATTTGGAAACAGGGTCTCTTAAGCCAGCGCGGCTGGCTTCAAACCTGCGCGATCCTCCTGTCTCAGCCTCCCAAGCGCGGGGATTACAAGCGTGCGCCACCACACCCAGCTTGGTGGGAGCATTTTTGATTTAGTGCCAGAGGCCATAAAGGCTACGTGCCCTACAGTGTTCAAAGTGTCCCAGGTGGTGGGAAACTGCCCTTGCTTCTTGCACGACTCTCTAGTGCCTGCCCCACATGTCTGCTACTGATAGGCTTGCTTATAATTATCTAGCCCCAGGACCTTACCCGCTCCACCATGCAAACACACATGTACACACACACATATAGAGATTTGTACCTTTAATGTACACTACATCTGTCAGGAATGAGACTATTGTGCAAATCAGATCAAACAGAGCCTGTAACTCTGTTTTGCTTGGAAATTTGCCAGGAGTTTTGCCACAGAATAGAAGGAGCGGCATCAGCGATGGGAACGCGGCTCGGGGCTTCTGTGTCATCAGTGGGCTGAACCTGTCTTGGTCTGCTCTTGTAGCTGCCAGTTCACCATTATTCTAAGAGCCTGGTATTTCATTATGTATTCAAGTGTAGCCGTGCCCAAGGGCTTAGCTAGGAACTACATATATAAATTGCTTTTCTTTCCTTTTCCCCTGTGTTAGGGTTTGGCATTGTATTCACTTTTTAAAAAATGTGCGTATGTGTGCCTCGGGTGTGGGAGCCATGAATTTCATTTTAGGGCAATAAAGAGAGTATTACGAACATTTGTTTAAAGGAAGGTGCGGGCTCTGATAGGGTTGCAAAGCACGGCTCGAGGCTCCCTGCTTTCCCCTCCCTGCCAGGTGCCTTGACAACCTGATGCCACGTTAATGGATTTCACGCTGCCACTTCCCAAGTAAGAGAGCCCAGGCGGTGCGGTGACATTACAGTCGCGCAGCCGGACTCAGGACCAGCGAGCAGACCTGAGTGCACCTGCCGCCGGTGGGCTCCCGGGGCCCAGGGACGCCACTGGCCATTCCCGCTGCCGGCCTCCTGCCCCATTCGTGGCTGCAGGAAGGGAGGCTGGACTGCACAGCCATTGAGAAGGGATGCTATGGATGGGCCCAAACCAGTCTAGGTCTCCTCCATTTTCCCGGATCATTCTTCTTCCAACATGTGGCTGGTTCCTTCTGCGTCCTCACAGCCCCGCTGTATGAGCAGGGTGATGGGGTGGCGGAGGCGGACTGGAGGCTGCTAGCTCCTCCCCCGAGATTCTGACTCGGTTTGTCGGGGTCCAGGGATTAGTCATCTAATCTTACATCCAGGTAACTGTGATGCACGCGCGCCCGGAGCTACACTTGGAGAAACCCGGCTCCCCCCAGTTTTATCTTTTGGCTTCTCCCTGTTCAGCCTCTTGGCTTCCACTCCTACTACTTTAACTCTCTGATCAATGAATTCAGGCTCTCTGTATTTGCTGCACTAACATTCCTTTATCTCTCCGGACGGCTCCTCCCGATGCTTCCTTCCACGGCTCCTCCCGATGCTTCCTTCCGCAGAGACCTGCAGTTTGCAAATCAACAGGTTTAAAACACTGACGGCGGCGGACATCTCCTCCGTTTTAATGAAAGAGGAGACGTTGTGAGATGTGGGAAGCGGATGAGGGGAGGGGTTGGTAAGAGGCTTAATCACAGGCCAGACATCACCCACCACGAAGGGCGCCGGGGCTGGGGAAGAAGAAACTGAGCCTGGGAGGGGAGGAGAGAAACCAAAGGAAGAGAAGGAAGTTCTAGGGGAGCGCCGGGCGCAAAAAAAGGATTAGCAAGAAAAACTTCAAAACAGGAGCCGATGGACAGACAAGGACCCTGGAGACCTTGCCCATAGGGAGATGGGCAGGGAGAGAGGTGGCGGGGCTGAGCTCAGCTCTGCGGCCTCAGCTACTGGGAGAAACCCTGGCGGGGCGCAGTGAGCAGCGGCAGCCTGGGAGGGGAAGGAGGAGGCAGACTGAGTTCCAGAGCCTGCGAGGAAGACAGATGGGTCAGTCTGCCGCTGGCAGGAAGGGCTGCGCCCTCGCAGACACAGCTCAGAGCCTTGGAGTCTAGTCACCCCGGCATTCACGAGGCGCACCCTCATGCAGGGCACTGCGGCCACTCACCCCGGGTCTCGTTTTTAACCCACGCGTTGATGGACTCGCAGGCGGAGACGGGGTCCTCAAAGTTGGCGTTCTGCACTTCACACTGAAACACATCTTTGTTCCTCGTCACAAAGGGCACTTCCATCTTGAAGCCATTCTTGACGAACACGGCGTTCGCCACTGTCACAATGTCCTTATTCTTCTTGGAGACAATGGCCTTGTTGATCTTCTTTAGCACTTTACCGACTCCTGCCGGAGAAATCAGAAAACGGGAATATTTATGTAAGAACTAGATAAAGACCTTAAAAAAAATAAAACCTTTGTATGATGGCAAATAAGGACAGTAATAGAGCCAGGCATGGTGGTGCATCCCAGTACTTGGGAGGCTGAGGCCGGAGGATCGCGGGTTCACAGCCAGCCTCAGCTACTTAGTGAGGTCTTCTGCAACTTAGAGAAACCCTGTTTCAAAATAAAGAATAAAAAATAGGGCTGGGTATGTAGCTCAGAGGTAGAATAATCTTATGTTCCATCCCCTGTACTGTGCGCGCGCGCGCGCACACACACACACACACACACACACACACACACGAATAGTATAAGTGCTGGGCATGGTGGTGCACGCCTGTCATCCCAGTACTTAGGAAGCTGAGACAGGAGGATTACAGATTCGAGGCCAACCTCGGCAACTTAGCGAGACTCAACAACTTAGTGAGCCCCTGTTTCAAAATAAACACTAAAAAGTGTGTAACTCAGAAGTAGAACACCTCTAGGTTTAGTCCCCTGTATGGGAAAAACAAGTAAGGAAAAAGTAGGAGTAGCAAGAGACCACATACTCTTTTGTCAGTGGCCCATTTCTTAAGAAAAGACATGGAGTTAAAATAAATTATGAGCCGGGCGTGGTGGCGCACGTATGTAATCCCCGCGCTTGGGAGGCGGAGACAGGGGGATCGCGCAGGTTCGAAGCCAGCCTCACTGGCTTAAGAGACCCTGTTTCCAATTAAAATATAAAAGTGGGTCTGGGAATGTAGTCCAGAGGTAGAAGGATTTCCAGGAACCCCAGTACCACCAAAAAATAAAATAAATAAATAAATAAATAAATAAATAAAAATAAAATAAATTATGAACATTCTTCAAAGTCACTGTACTTCCGCGTCAAAGCAGCTGCGTTTGCCGGGCATGGTGGCGCATGCTTGTAATCTCCCCGCTTGGGAGGTGGAGACAGGAGGATCGCGCTGGTTCAGAGCCAGCCTTGCTGGCTTATGAGACCCTGTTTCCAAATAAAAAATATATAAAATAGGTCTGGGAGTGTAGCCTGGTGGTAGAAGGGCTTCCAGGAACCCCAGTACCACAAAAAAGAAAAGAAAAAAGAAAGAAAGAAAAAAAGCAGCTGCGTTCAGGTGCCCTCGACACCTTCCCAGGGCAGAACCCACTGTCCTGGTAGCCGTCTGGGCACCAGGTCAACATGAACGCTGGTGCGCTCCTCGGCTCTGCAGCCGTGGGGGCATCGACACATCCTTGTTCATTCTCTCTCTTGTCTAACAACCATAAGCACTACTTCCTTTCCTGCCAGAGATTTAACAATGTGATTTCTTTTTCCTATTGGGGCGGGGGGAGGGAGTGAATAAAATCAGCATTCAGAAGACTGTTAAAAATTGCCATGTGCCGCCAACCAGAACAATGTGATTTTTACTTGATATCAAGCTCAAAAAGTAAAGAAATTAATTTTATGGCAACATAAGCTTTATTTTACACGAGCCATTCATACATGCTCCATTTAGTTTTAAAGCATGAAGAAGAGGAAAAATAAGTGGTAAGGACGAAATGTGTTTCTACAGAGAGCTTGAAGTACAGAGCCTTCTAATGGCTTGGGTCTTTTCACAGTGACACTGTCCTAAGACATCCTGCTGGAGTCACCTTGACTGTCTTTGAAGGGCTGATAGTCACTGAATACACAGGTTTTCCTGAGCTTTCAATAAACACAGGGAAGGCTTTCCCATGCCCACAAAAGGGCTTTTAAAAAATTTTTGGCACTGGGAATGGAACCTAGGGACATTCTACCTCTGAACTACACCCCTAGCCTCTTTGCTATTTATTTATTTATTTATTTATTTATTTATTTATTTATTTATTTTGAGACAGGATCTCACAAAGTTGCTGAGGGTCTAAATTGCTAAGGCTGGCTTTGAACCTATGATCCTTCTATCTCTGCCTCCCAGGAACTGGGATTACAAGTCTGCACCAGCATCCCCAACCACAGGGGGCTTTAAATGTGACTTCTCATACCCCTCCACCCCATCCTCTGAAGCAGTTCCTTGTTCCAAGTAAGAGAACAACAAGGGCAGGGAGACACTTCCAAGGCCAGGTGGTAGCACCGTGTGCGTAGGCCCCGCGCTCTGCACACCGCAGAGCAGGATCACGTAGACTGTCCTCCACTGTCCCAAGTATACCTGCCCCCTTCATTAGCGGTTGCACTGGTAGTGTGAGTCCTCAGAGGCCATTCTGAGGACCAGTACATCTGCACGCTGAAGGCATGCTCTACATGGGACAGCTAGGGATTCCGGAGGACAAGAGGGTAGGGTGGCCCGGGTGGTCAACAGGCTGGTATCATGAAATACCTCAGAAATAATGACTAAAAATTAATGTGGCTCATGAAATACCTCAGAAATAATGACTAAAAATTAATGTGGCTCTGCATTAAACAAACAAACAAACAAACAAAACAAAACCCCAGGGGTTGCTATTTTGGAATTGTACACTGAGAGAGCCTGGATCACCCTAGGAAAAAGCCATGAATTTCAGCCGTGATTCACCATGAGTTGCTGAATTTCCAGGCGGGGGGCAGAACAGTGTGTTCTAAGAACCCGCCCGTTCCTTGTTTCCAACAGGTGAGCAAATGGCAAGCTCGCACGGGAGTTTCATGCGTGACAACAGGAGCAGGGGCCTGGGACTTGGGCGGGGTGGGCCTGCAGGAGGCCGGATTGAGAACACAGGCCCAGGGGACAGAACCAGCGTGGGACACCGCCAAGTGCGGAGACAGGGTGCTTCCACTTCATGGAGAAGCAGACCAGGGCACTGAGGGCCCCATGGCTGGCACGAAGCCCCCGGCTCCTCCAAACCTCTCCCCTCCTCACCAAGAGGTTGCCCCTACCCCTGGCGCACCAGTATGACCTTTCCCAGCCCCTTGCTCCCGAGCGGTTGGGGGGGGGGGCACACCCACCGTTCACACCATATCTCATCGCCGTGGTGAGCTGCTTCTTGGTCTTGCCATCGGCCCCCAGCTGCAGCATACCCAGGACCGACGCGATCCCATGTGGGGAGATGATGATGTTGTCATGAGGCCGCGACTTGATGATCTGATTGAAGACCTGGATGCCAGTGTCCGAGCCCAGCTCCTCGAGGGACAGAGGGTTGAACTGGGAGCACACAGAGGGCAAAGTCACTGTGCTCAAGAGCAGGAAGGGAAAATGCCAAATCATGGTTCCTTCCAGCAAGGACAGCCTGAAAAATCAGATTAAAAAAAAAGTTACATTATACTTAAATGAATGAGAAGGGAGGGCTTCTTTGCACTCACCCAAGTATGGTTGACTGTACTCAGCGTACTCAAACGCCATGCTAATAATCGAAGGAAGAACCTCATAGATTAAGTCAGTCTTCAATTCACTGGGCTTAGGCAAGTGGGGAGGGAGAGACAGCAAACTTACATGTTGGGTCCTTGCTATGCACGGAGCAACATGCAAAAATCCTTATCTGATTTGCATAACCACCCCCCCTGCCCCGTTCTCTTAATCCAAATTTACCATGGCTCTACTGCATGCCAAGCCCTTCTCTAAGTGTTGGACACAAAACTAGAAATTAGATGGGCAGGACCCCTGCCCTCACAGGGCTTCTGTTCCAGAGGAGAGATGGAAAAGGAACCAGCCAGCCATACAGAAATCTCAGAGATGGAGAAAGGCCATGGTAACAAAGCGAAGCCATGTGTGTGGATGATGAGGCAGGGCTGGGCGACATGGAGGGAGTGGTCAGGGAGCCACCATGACCAGGATGGGGGCACAGGTGACCAGACTGGTAGAGTGGAAATGAGCCCTTCTAAAGGTCACAAGAAACCCCCAGAGGGTTTTAAACATGGACTGACTCTTTCTTGGTTGCTACAACGATCTTATAAACAATGGATCTGATTCTCTCACCATAAGCATATTGCTTTGTAAATGAAAGAACTGTTAATTAAAATAAATTCTGGTGACAACTTTAAAGTGACAATGGGCAGAGCAATTGGTGAATTCGCAGGTCTTGCCTACACTGGTATTTTCAATTTCAGTGATTTGTTTGAAATAAGCTCTGTTCCTTGATTACCGCTCAACAGAGCTTTCTTTGGCTATGACAAGTGAGAGGCAGAGAATTTACATGTATTTATGGAAAAGTAAATACTTTCATTAAATAAGAACTTAACGGTAGCAGCTGGTAAAAACAAAAAGCTAATTTGTGATGTCGCTAATTTGGTCCTTCCTTAGAGGCATGAGTTCTTGCTGGGCACAAGGCTCTCCGCTGGAGCCAATCTGTCCCCCTTGTCATGTGCATTTCTGTGTGGGAGGCTGGAAACACTGGAAGAGAGTAAAACAGAAGCATTCGAACAGAAAGGAGATGTGAAGTGTGGGGAAAACAGTGTTAATGTAGGAGAGAAGGGCATCGGAGGCCCTGGTGTAAACTGGGCCTGGTGTCTCCACGCCTTCCCCTCTATGCCTCCTGAACTTCCCACGCTAGGTCATGGCACGTGTTCAACAAACACTTGTGGGACTAAACTCCAGGGCTTGTGAGCACTAGTTTCTATTTTTATTATTTTCCTTGCCTTAAAATAGTGTTTACTGAGTGCCGCTAAGACGATGCTTGTCCTCTGGAGTCTCCCTTGTCAGCTCCAAACATTCTCCAGGGGAAGTGCCAGCGTCGCGCTGGGCAAGGCCAGTTGCCGCACAGAGGCCCCCACCTGCCTCCTGGACGCACAGTGAGCAACTCAGGCCGCCTTTCAAGTGGATGGTGCACTCCTCTTTGCATACTGTGATACGAGCACCGTTCAAGCAATTCAGAGCACTCAGTGTCTCGGGAGCCTAATCGTAAAAGAATTGTGTAAACCGGGCCTGTCTAAATTCAAAACATGTAAGTGACCTACATACGCTCCCACTTGGGCCTTGACGATGGCCAGCGTGGCCTATTTTGACTTTGGCACCTCAGACTGGCTCTAATACCATGACAATCCCCTGAGTTTCCTGGAGCCCGCTGGACGCTGGAGAGCTTCCAGGTCCTGACTATGGAAGCTCTCCTTGTTACACCTAAAAATTAGCACTTGTTTTCTTCCTTCCTCCCTCTTTCCTTTAGGCAATATATTTCCTCTTTAAAATGGAATATGCCACAAAGTGATCCCAAGTTAGAAAACAACCCACGCAATCTTTGTTGCAAATGGTCAAATCCAGTAAGTGGTGCCAACTTCATCTATCTTAATTGTTGACTCTTGCCTTAGTCTGTCTTGGCATCTACCTTCAGCACGCCATCATCTGTCTTCTCCAGAAAATCTTTCTGGATTAGTGAATATTTGAATAAATGTTAGAGTTCACACACTCAAAAAATCAGAAAGGACGTCAGACGGGGTTTGCCTTTGATAGCTTAAAGCCGATGAACTCAAATAGCCTATCTATCTTTATCTCAATATTCACTGTAACACAGGGAGAAAGGACCAGTGAGTGACGGGGAGAAATCTACCAGCTCCAATGTCTGGGAGTCAGCAAGAATCACTTCCCAAATAAATAGCTATCTTATTTAGCAGAATTCTGCTTGGTTATGAATTTTTGCTAAAAGACCACTTTCATTATGATGTGGGGAAAAGCTGCCATGTGTGTTTTTCTTGGTTTGCTGGACATGGGAGGTTTTTGGAGATGTCAATGTACAGTTTCATAATAGTTCTCTGGGACAGTGTCAGAGCTGTGCAGAACTTGGAATCAGAGCTATTTTTGATTGATATTCTGGGCATAACTTCTCCTTGGCCTCGATTCCCTGGGCCAAATGCTCGGTCATCTAAATTCACCTGGCTCGTATACATATATACAAGAATGTTTAAGAATAAGCTTTCGCTTTTCTCTGAAGTTCAGTAGCCAGGAGAATATAGGTGTTGACCCGTAAATTATTTTAAGTTTGGATAGGTTGTAATGATGAAACACATTCATGTCCACATAGACAATCTTTTATATGAAATTCTGTTGGAGTTCTCAGACTGTGAAATGATTCATTCCTAGAACAGATCCCCATAATGGGAAGAACATAGTAACCTCCTGTTTATTTTCATTTTAAAATGAAATTACACTTTAAACTTTCATACAGGGGAGAAAGATAAGAATGCTGCCCAAATCTATTGTGTAGCATCGAGATGGAGGATCGTAAATCTGTTTAAGTGTTTCCACTTCTTGAATAATGTTTTCACAACCATTAAAAAAAAAAAGTGTAGAGCTTAGGCCATCGTTGAGGGAGATCATAAACATACCAATAAAGCTCCTGCCACAGGCATATCCTTCCAAATGTCAGGCTTTCCTGTTCCTACATACTTCTAGTTTCTCTTGTTCCAAATCTTCCCACTTTCTTGCATGGGCAGTGTTTTTGATAAACTGGGAATTGCCCTTAGGTTAAGCTAATTTAGTGTAGCAAATAATGGGCTGGTAGTTTTGCAAATGTCAGATTAAAAATGTACCCCTAGCTGGGCGTGGTGATATGTATCTATAATCCCAGCACTTGGGAAGCTGAGACAGGAGGATTGCAGGTTCTAGAACAGCCTCAACAAATTACCAAGGTCTCTCAATAAGTTAGTGAGATGCTCTTTCTAAATAAAAAATAAAATAGGGCTGGGGGTATATGTAGCTCAGAGGTAGAATGCCTCTGGGTTCAATGTCCAGTACCAAAAAAAAAAAAAAATCAAAATGCATCCCTGCACCTACAAATGTACCACTTGCTTACAGCAAACACAGGAGAAATGGCTTCTCCCACCACTTCCACACAGGTTAGACTCGCTCCTCGCTGAACTGCCCGGCAACGCCTGCAACGTCTTGCTGTCAGCTTTCACCTGATCATTCAGAACACTATCCTGGCCAAAAGAATCCTTCACTGGTTGGCCACAGAGAGACACTACTCTGCGAAATAACTTTCCTCTAGAAGGACAGTAGTTTCTGTTGAGAGGCCTTGGCCTCCACCTGGTGACATCCAGAGAGCCCCCAATTCCCCCCATGGCCCGTTGGACATTTCCCGACTGTCCCAGAGGGGGCATTAGCCTCCTCTCGGAATTCCTACCACACCCGTCTGCACCTCGCATTTGAGCCCTTCTCCAAGTACATTTTCTTTCCTCCAACTAGACAGGAAGCTCGCAGAAAGCAGGGCCACGGGCTCTCGAGTCCTGGTGCCGCCCACAGAGCCTAATTTGGAGTCTCTCCACTGGGAGACACTAAATCAGAGGCTGAGCCACAGGACAAATCCAGCCGCTCAAGGGTTTGGTTTGGAACACAGAGTGTTCTAAAAATATTTTAAGCAACTACAAGTCAGGAGATATTACATACAAGTCTGGATTTAGAGTTGTTCTCAGGAAAAAAAGAAAAGGAATGGACATCATGGTACCCTGGATGCCCACTCCTAAGGCAAACTTCCTGTGGTGCAGTCACCACCCTTGAGGACTGAACGCCCAAACTACCACGGTCCCCTCCCCTTGCTCCCTACTGCCCCTCCCTGGCCGGCAGCCACCACTGGCCAACCCAGGCCGGGAAAGTACTCCTCAATAGAACCACAGCAAAGGATTACACAGCGCAGATGAGGCTGGCTTCACAAACTGCGGGATGTGTTTTCTATCTAACTAATTATCTGTATGTATAAAATAGAGTTTTCCATGTAACATAGGAACAAATGTAAAGAGTATGACATGCATCCGCTCTATTTAGCCCAGTAAGTTGTCAGGGGGAGAAGAATGTTGAAAAACTCTTCTGGCCCCAGATCTTAGCCTGCTGATTCCTGCCTGTTTTGGGGGATCCAGGAGTATTAAATGTCTCTCACTCTCTATATAAAGGTTTGAGGAGATGTATGTTATAAACTGTATATAATTATATTTTCAAACTTCATGTGAAAGAAGATTTTCAAAGATAAAATATATGGCTCTCAACATCTAGATAAAACTATGATCTGCTCGTGGTTGATTTTATTTCTTCTAAAAACAAGTAATTCTAGCACTTGGAAGGCTGAGACAGGAGGTCTGCAGGTTTAAGGAAAGCCTTAGCAAGTAGTGAGATTCTCATCAACCTAATGAGACACTGTTTCAAAATAAAAATAAAATAGGGATGGGGGTGTAGCTCAGAGGCAGACTGCTCCTGGGTTCAATCTCTTCAATCCCCAGTAACAGAAAACAAAGATTATTTTGAAGCAAACTGTAGATATCATATAATAGCATTCAAAATCATTATAACATATATTCTAAACCTAAGAATTTAAATTATAGATCCATAATATCATTATCCTGCTGCAAAATTAATAATGCTTTAATGTGCAAGTATCTGATCAGTGTTCAAATCGCCTCAGCCTCCCAAGCTCTAGGATTACAGGTATGTACCAGCATGCCCAGCTAACGCTCTTGTAATATTTTATATTTTATTTAAATTAGGATCTAAATAAGCACCATATATTTCAGCTGGTTGATGTCCCCTTGTCTTTTTTTAATCTTCCCCTTGTTTTACCTTTAACTTTTTTCTTGAAATTTTTTTGTGTTGAAGAAAGCAGATTATTTGTCCTGTAACAACCCCCCCCCCACCACACACACACACACACTACTCTGGCATTTGCTATTACACTCAAGTGATGCTGTTTAACCAGTTCCTCCATGTCTTGTCCCATAGCTAGTAGTTGGATCTACAAAGGGGTCTGTACACAAAGGCGTGCAGGCCCCTTCACATGGTAGGTTTTGTTTTTATTTTCTCTGCTGCCATGTTAGTGCCCTCACCATGAGCTGAGCAGACTGGGCTACTGAGCTGCCCCAGACACTACACGCACGGCCTGCAAATACAAAAATGCTCCATCCCCGGCGGTTTGCAGGAAGTGTGCCGAGCCCTGCTCTAGAGGCCCCTCTCATCAGCTTTGCTGGCAAGAATATTCTGCAGCGGCGTTGTGCAGCGAGCGGGGCGCAGCTGACAGTGGACGGCTGACTCTCTTCCTGTGACACAACTGCTAAAGGTCATTCCCCGAGTTCATTTTTTGTTGCTGTTGGGGTCCCACTAGTGGGTGGTATCGTAATTCTAACTGTCCTTCTTTACTTATTGGTTAGAATACTGCCATAGAAAGGAAATGTTCCATACCAACTCTTCTAGGTTCCCCTCAGTACAGCCTGTGTGGCAAAGGCAGGATAAATGCTTGATTCATTTCCCACGTCTAACAGTCCTCAATTCAAAATGAGCTGGCTACCCAACAGTCCTGGTTGATGGGAGGGTTCGATCTGTTTTTGTATCCTTATGAACTCATGTTTTTCAACATATTTAAGGGGCTGAGCCACTGCAAATATTATTCTTACTGAAGCTCAAAACAAGTCTCTTCAGGTCCACTCTTGAACCTCTGAATAAGATCTGATAGTCTTGTGAGCTTCCTTTCTTTCTGGTATGACAAGATGATGATCCAGGTTCTTTTGCACATGTCCCATGGCAGGGAGAACTGCCACTTCTTCAGGGAGCCCTGTTTCCTTTTAGGAGGAAAAAGTATTTAGAAGCCACATTCTGAGCACCCTTATCTAACAAACTCTAAATAAACTATGGAAATACTGGGCAACAGTGATATGGAAAAGTCAAAATCCATTTATGTCACACTCTCTGGACTCTATCCAAGTATTGATATTCAAATTTAGAAAGGCCTGTGGGTGAGTCGGCTTGCCTCTGATGGCCATGGGGCCAGAGGAAGTCCAGCGGATGACGATACCATGGGGAGTTGGCTGGCCTTAGAAACTGTGCTGGGATATTTAAAGTGTCTCCTTCTCATGTGCAATCAGAGACCCCCTGAATCAAGCCCTAAGAGAGGGACCACATGATGCAGTCACCTGGGATGAGGAGCTGGCCCAGGACAGGACGAGCCCCCCCTCCCTCCACACACACCTCAGCTATCTCAGGCCTTCTTAATGAAAACTGACTTTTGCTCAGGCACCGGGGAAATGCTGAGATCCTTCTGGTCTCTGTTTCTAGAAACCAAAGGTCCCTTATTAACTTGCCTCTGGACTCACCATTTCTTCTAGAGGGGCTATAGTAAGTAGGAAAAACCATGTATTGGAGTGTGAGGATGATACATCTCTCGAAAGTTTTTCTTGATGGAGCCTCCTGATCATTAAGGTTCTGCCAACAGGCAAAGGTCAAAGGCAGAGGCATTCTGGAGACCCTCTGGGGGCTGACCCATGAACACGAGGCTGCAACTGCAAAGTGAGTCATTGTTAATGCACAAGGAACTGGGTGTAAGCCTCCAAGATGATCCCAGGAGGGCAAGAAGAGGGACTCTCATCTCTGAAACCTGCACAAACATTGTTGAAAATTGTCTTCCAAGACCTGTCTTCATTTCCCAAATACCACCCATTTTCTTAAGATAGGAAAGCAGATGAACAAGCAAACCAAAGTGTATCTTGATGTCCCTGGGAAGAATACTGATGGCCGACAATGTGAGTCAGTGTTATGTGCAACTGAGAGAAGAAAAAACAGGAAATGCCGAAGGAACAGCAGCTCAGTGGGTTTAAAACGTGCTTTCACGTTTCTGAATACTTTCTTAAATTTCTGTCTGACATCAAAGTGTATACTCAACCTAGGACACTCATTAACTTGGCTTTAAAGGAATGTAAAAATGCTTAGAAGTTGGGTGTGGTGGTGCATGCTTGTAATTCCAGTACTTGAGAGGCTGAGACAGGAGGATCACAGGTTCGAGGACAGTCTCAACAAATACTGAGACTCTCACCTAGTGAGACCCTGTTTCCAAATATAAATAACAAATAGGGCTGGGGGTATAGCTTAGAGGTAGAAAGCCCCTGGGTTCAATTCCCAGTAACACACACACACACACACACACACACACACACACACACACAGAAATGTTCAACTGCTGAAATGTACGGCAACAGTGTCTAAAAGGTTCCTTCAAAGAATGAGCGCATATTTTATTTGTAAATTCTCCTCCACTGACACTGAGTGCCTTTTAACCATGCATTGTTCATCCTGAAATCTCTTTGAGGGGGAAGGAGGGAGCCTAGACCAAAGGAAGGAACTGAGGATTTGTTAGTTGTCTACCTTTTAAAATAAATAAAGAGTTTATGGGATATTTATTCTATTTTTTTCTCTTAACTTCCAGAGAAAATTTGCTTACGGTTAAAACCCCACTTCTACCACCCATAATCAAGAGCTGCAGGGCAGGTCACACCCCACTGATTTTGAAGTCAGGCATCAAGGATGATCGAGGGAACCAGTAAGTACGAACAGAAAAATAGTGACTACCACAGTATCGGGATCAGAACAGAGAGTCGATCATGGTTTACCCTTGTTTTCTTCAAGATCCAAGACCTGAAACAGTCTGATATGACTTCAATAGCTCTTTAATAAGTCTCAAGGATCAGGCCAAGAAAATGGGCCAAACACAACCTTGCCACCTTCATAAAGTCCTGTCTGTGTCTTTACAGTTTCCTTAGACCAGCTAAGACATAAAAAGTAGAATAAGACAAGGCTGGTGTGTTTTAATGTCTAAAAGTATGGAGAAGCTGGTAATGGTGGAAGTAGAGATAGATGAATATGCCCCCCTTAAAACATCAATGGTCCCAAAATATGGTTTTTAACCTTCTGACTTAGGCCATTGCATTTGTTTTATTTACTATAGCAAGTCCTACAGCCAATTGACAATTTTTTAAGATGTAGTATTTCCAATGGTTGATTTAACCCAACAACCAAGAGATGACCCACAACATGATGGTGGCACTGACCAGTGAGTAGTTTCCAGTCTTTAAAAACAAGGAAGCACCTTTTTTTGCATATAAAAATGTATTACAGATATTGTATGACTGACTATATTTTAGTCTTTTGGGAAAGATGAATGACCATGAATCATGAATTCACCAACAGCTTAATAAAATGTAAATTCTTTTTATCTATAATTGCACTTAGATCCATTTCTTAAAATCCTATTTCAAGCTATCACTGATTCACTCTAAAAGCTAGATCATGAACATGACTTATCTGGTCCTCTAGACTAGCACTGAGGTTGCCAAGGGTTGCTTGTTTCACAGAGGACAACCCAGTGCTGTCCAGATTGCTGCTGGTACAAGCTGAGGAGCGAGTGCTCAAGTGTAAATCAATAAAAAAATCTTTGTGAAAGGCCTTCTTTGGTATGCAGAATTAATCTAAAAAATGTATATACTCATGGAAGCAGCAATATCCCTCCTATCGACCGACTGTAGGATAAGAAAAAAGATGAGTCTGAAAATGTTATTTCTAGTAGCAAAATCATTACAATACGATTCGCAATAAATAACTGGACTATCAAGTTTTATTGCGCCTAACTCTCCAAAGGAGGGGACGCTGCGTGCGACCTTTCACCGGCTCTGTATGCTTACCCTCTAGGTTTTGTGTGTTTTGTTGCTAATGGCTTGCACCTGTTACCTCTGGACAACTGTTAGTGGGAAATGGAACTCACTTTCTCAGCTGGCCTGAAGTGGCCACGGATTCACAACACACCATTCTAACAGGGAGGCCAACAGCCACTGATTGCTCCTGGCCTTAGTATTATAGACCCTTCAGAGCATGGAACTTCACCTGATATCATCTATTTTTTTGAGGGGAGAGGGTAGGGAGAATTGAACCCAGGGGCATTCTACCTCCAAGCTACACCCCCGACCCTTTTTATTATTTTTTTTTTTTTTATTTTGAGACAGGGTCTCAGTAAGTTGCTGCGGGTCTCACTAAGTTGCTAAGGCTAGCCTCAAAGCTGCAATCCTCCTGTCTCAGCTTCCTATTGACTAGGATTACAGGTGTGCACCATCACGCCCTACTACCCAGTGCCATCTCTTGCTTAGCTTCTTCTTTTCTGAAGTCCCACTTTCCCCATCTCATTCCCTCTATTTTTTCCTGGAAGGCTTCCTTTATGGACCACTTGGATCACTTTGCTTTTTTTTTTTTTTTTGGCACTTTGCATTTTAACGTCGACTCTGGGCTTGCTTCTGGAAGAACTGGGCTAAGACAGCCAGAAAAAAAAAAAAAAAAAAGCCAAGCCAATGACTCCCACCCAACACGTTGCCACTCAACTATTGAGAGCTGCCTTTGAAGAAAACTTTAGGTCATAACTAAAAATAAAACAAAACAAAAAATAACTATAATATCATCAGCCATTTGAAAATTACTCATAGGCACAGAAGACCAAAAGAATGGCTATCAAGATACTATCTGGCCAGGCATGGTGGCGCATGCTTGTAATCCCACCTTTAGAGGCGGAGACAGGAGGATCCCAGTTTGCAGACAGCCTCAGCTACACAGTGAAGCCCTCTGCAACTCGGTGACACCCTGTTTCAAAATAAAGAACTACAAATTAGGGCTGGGTGTGTATTCTGGAGGTAGAATGCCCCTGGTTTCCATCCCCAATACCGTAAAAAAAAAAAAAAAAGAAAGAAAATACTATCTGTATACTCAGTTTTCATTATTGCTATGATGTATGCTGTTAAGTATTTTTCAAAGTTTCAGGAATGGAACATATCACTTAGAACCAGTATCCCTTTTCTGTGGATAGAAATGGCAGCAGCAGGAACTAAGATTCTGGGTTCACTGAAAGGTGTTCTGAAGAGGAGTAGAGAAGGCCACCGAGCACAGGAGCGTCAGCTAAACCTGAGCTTCATGAAAACCGTGATACAAATGGAAGTTACTGGAAAGGAGAGAGGGATGCCCAGTACTAGAGTGAGAGCCCTTTAGGTCTGGTGGACCAGGGTTGACGCTGCGCCCCTTTACAACACACACACCATTTCATGTTGTTTTCAGCAAATGGCAACTCTGTCTTGATAAACATGACGTGGCCTGTTTATTAGAAAAATCTACTATTATCCTTACTCTTAGATATGAGATGTTTAGAGTAAGGATTATAGTTTAATTTTTACATACTCCATATTTAGCATAGTATATAGAACACAGTAGGACCTCAATACATGTTTCCAAAATAAATTGTAATCTAATCAAATTAACTGTTCCATTAAGATTTTAGGTGGCAGCAGAGGTAACTGTTAAGTTTTTTTTTTTCCAGTTCCAATTTGCTTACAACTTACAACTTGCTTAGATGTTATAAAAGACATCCTTCAGTACTGAGTATCTACTGAAAGGCAGCCTTGGGTATGCATAGGCCTAATCTCAATATGTATATATATGTACAATGCATAAAATATGTATTATGTACATACCAGATCACAGGGTCTGAGTAATTGTGTTCCCTCCAAAATTCCTATATTTAAACATTAACCCCCACAGCGATATTATTAGAAGTTGGGCCCTTAGGAAGTATTCAGATCACATGGGTAAAGTATCATGATGGGACCAGTATCCTTATGAGTGAGACCCAAGAAGCTAGCTCCCTTCCAGCACACGAGGGAAGAGCTGGACGGCATCACCTGTGAACACGAGGCAGGCCCTCACCAGACTCTGAATGTGCCAGTTTCCCAATTCTAGACTTCCCAGCCTCTAGAACTATAAGAAATAAGTATCTGTTGTTCATAAGCTACTCAGTCTACTATGTTATTGCAGTCCAAAGGGACTAACACATCTTCTGTATACCAGACACTGTACCTAGAGTTTTATATTCAATGCCCAGTTTAGTTCTCCACTTAAGAAGTAGGCATTAGTATTTCTATTTTACAGATGACGGAAGCTGAGGCCTAAAAATATTTAGTAGCCTAACCAGATTGTCTAGCTCATACAAGGTAAAGGGACCTGCAACTGAAGCCTGGTGCTCCTCCAGGATGTGCCCTGCCTCTTCTGGGGATGGAGCTGAAATGGTCGAGGGAAAGGTGGAGAGATATAACCTTCTCCACCTCTCTGTCCTGGGCTTAAGTCACCAATTTGTTGTACACAAGTGGCCACAGCTTTACCAGGCACCAGAATAGAACATCATGCTTGTTACTCTAGTGCAGTGTTTTCCACCCATAAATGAGGGACACTCTCCCCCAGGACACTTGGCAATGTATGGGGACATTTCTGGTTGTCCCATTTGGGTGAAGATGTTAGTGGCAGCTAGAGGGCGGGGACAAGGAGGTTGCTGCATGTGCTATTAACTCCCATGGTATAAGCACCGTGGCTCCCGTGCCCCATGCCAGCATGCCCAGGGTAGGTACTCTGTCTCTAACACACTGAGGCACACATGCCTGGGCTCCCCATGGGTCACACACACAGTCACTGACTATTCTTATTGAAAATCCAGGTCTCAGTCTAAATCCTACACTGATGCTTGCCAAAGCAACATCTGGATGGATACTATCTGAAAGAGAGGTTCTCCCTGCAGTTTTCAATCCAAGGCTTCTCTAAGTGGGAGAGGAAGGAACCCAGACAGCCCCTTTTGTGGACCCTAGAAAGGGAGGTTTGTGTCCCCAGTGATTACAGTGGTGGCTTGCCCGCTCACCTTATCCAAATTATCATCCCAAGTTGTTCAGTCTTTGGGGAAGGTGAGGCCTGAGATGGGGATGCAGGCCAGAGGCTGAGCCTCCTCCTCTTTGAGAAGCAAGGAGAAGGCCTGAGGAGCAGGCTGAGTCACCAGGCAGGGGTTCACTGCAGAAGGATGAGCCCCAGCCTCCTGATGCCATGCCCCCGCCCCCGCCCCTGCAATCCTCCCTAAGAAGCAGCAGCTCATTAACGCCCACCAGCCTGTCCTCTGGGCGCTGCACGCTCTCTCCCCAAGGGCTGCCCTTTTGTGCTAAACCAAAGCAGCTCTATCATTCAAATTCCTGGAATGAACTGTCAGGCAGGCGTGGAGAGAAAACCTACCACATTCACACACACACACACCCTAAATTATGCTTCAACCACTGTACTTATTCCCCAGAAACTTTCTCAATCAATTACATCCAGTTACCTGCTTAGCTAAGCAAAGCTGAGCCCCAAACTCTACTTTCCTCCTTCCCCTCATCCAGAGGAGCAGGGGTCCAGCCGGAGAGGAAAAGACCTCAACACCTGAGTGCTAAACTAGGTCTCCAGAGAGGCCCTGTGCCAAATTATCCTCAAAAGGCCACCTGGTAGGGGGTCCTCCTGGTGGGATGCCTCCCTTCTTCTGAGAAGCAAGGGCCAGTTCATGGGAGACCTCCGAGCTCTGCAAAGAACAGGGATCCTTTTTCTGGGCTGCGAGGGCCCCACGTTAGCAGCAATAGCAGAGGATGTGGGCTTTAATCAGGCAGGAACTCCAAAGCTCCTGTGTGCCTATTTCAGTCTGTGGGCGAAGGGCAAGGAAACCCACATCGACTGTGTGCCCAGGGACTCAGACTTCTAGGGCTTGAATTCACAACTAAGCCCACGTGGCTCTTTTGAAGTCATGGAGGTATTTCCAAGGCTTGTGTAAGGGAGAGTTTGCTATTAAGTACAGCCAGTCCATTCATTTATCTCACAAATGTCAATGCAGCACCTGTGTGCCAGGCACAGCGATGGGCACCAGGGAGAGAACCGGGCAAAGTGACCTGAGGCCTACATTCCTGGCTTGAAATTTGTTTTTAATTTTTTGGTTAACATGTACTAATTGTATGTATTCATGAGGTACATTTTCTATTTCAACCCATGCGTACAGCATGCACTTATCAAAGCAGGGTAATTGGCATTTCCCCTCTTCTGGCTCTAATCACCCAGCCCAAGCTGGGTGATTTTTGTCCCTCAGGGAGTACTTGGCCATGTCTGAAGACATCTTGGGATTTCATAGCTGGATAGGGTTGGAGAGAGAAGCGCTCTGGCATCTGGTGGGCAGAAGCTAGCGACACTGCTAAACATCCCACTGGGCACCGAGCAGCCCCTACAACCAGGTGCTGTGCAGTCTAAACTGTCAGTGCTGCTGAGGCTGCGAGAGCCGGGTCGAGAGGGAAAACAGACTTCGATCAAATCACACTGCTGAATTGATATTTGCGTTCAGTTTTGCATATTTACTATACTAATCCTCTGACAGTGAGTGGAATGTCCAGAAAAGAGAGCTGAAGACACCTGGTCAGGGTGGTGAGCCCCAGTGGGCAAGGCACCCTTAGGATGAGCCATGTGGGTGGGCATGGGGGGGATGAGCTCGGCACAACCGACCAGACAAAGGGGCTGAGAGGTGGAGTATAAAAGTGCTCCAGTAAGAGAAAGCGCAAAAATGTCCCACAGATAACCCTCGAAATATTTCTCTTTTCACACCATCATCTTACAGCCTTTGCAAGGCGAATTCAGTGTTCATCACCCCAACAGCTCTTTGCAACACATGCCTGAGCCCAAACTAGAGAGCGGCTGAGGGACTGCTAAGACCCCAGTGCTCACCTGTCCCACTGCTTTTCTTCACCATCTGTCACTGCATATTACAAGAGGTAGAACTCAAAATCTTTCTCTTCCTTAGACTTAACATGAGAAAAGCATGGGTGTCATAAAAGGAAAAACTAAAAAACAGATAAACTGGACCTCATAAAAATTAAGCACATTTTTTCTGAAAAGTATCTTGTAAAGGTGATGAAAAAAGATGATGACAATAGTTGCAAGCCACATATCTGATAAAGGACTAGTATCTAGAATACATAAAGAACTCTTAACATCCAACTCTAAAACAAACAAAACAAACACAACAACCGAGCAATACAACTGGGAAACGGACAAAAGACTTGAAGAGATACTCCACTCAAGAAGACACACAGATGGCAAATAAAGAATATAAATAAAATGTTCATCATCATCATTAGCCATTAGAGATAGAAAAAAATTTAAACCACATTATATCCCATATGTCTGCTACAATGATTGAAATTAAAACCAGTGAAAATATCAATAGCTGGTAAGGATGCAGAAAAACTGGACAACTCAGCGCACATTGATGATGGAAATCTGAAATGGTAGTTTCTTTGGAAAACAGCTTGGTTGTTTCTTACAAAACTACACATGCACTTAACCATAGCATTCAGCAATCTTGCACATTTATTCAAGATAAATAAAAATTTATGTTCATACGAAAACCTATATTCCAACATTCATAATAGCTTTATTTGTAAAAGCCCCAAACTGGAAAACAATCCAGATGTCCCTGAATGGGTAAAGAGTTAAACAAACCGTGGTACATGCATAACATAGATTACTCTCAGCAATAAAAAGGAATGAACTATTGACATATGCAAGGATTTAGGTGGATCTTGAGGGAAATATGATCAGCAAAAAAAAGTTAATCCCTAAAGATAACATACTATATGATTCTATTTATATAACTTTATTAAAATGCGAAACTATATAAATGGAGAACAAAGTAGTGGGTTCCAGGGACAGGGAGCCTGGGAGGAATGAGGGTGAGTGTGACTATAAAAGTTGGTACAAGGGATTCTGGTGATGGATCTGTTCTGGACCTTGACTGTGATGGTCACACAGACCTACACGTGTGAAGAATTGCACAGGAGTAAATGCACACACTCGAATGAGTACACGTGAAACCGGTAGCATCTGAATAAGGTGGATGGATGGGCTGTATCAATGTCAGTTTCCCAGCTGTGGTATCACTCTATAGTTATGCAAGGTAGAACCTTTATGGGATACCAGTGAAGGGGGTATGGGATCTGTATTATTATTATGTTTTTACAACTGCCTGTGAATCTATGACTATACAAATATATAAAAGAAAACTACTTCAAAATTACAGATAGCAAATAGATACCATGTATCTTAAAGATACAATTTTGGAGGGCAGGGTGCTGGAGATAGAACTAAGGGCATTTTACCTCTAAGGTAGACCCCCATCCCTATTTTATTTTTTATTTGGAAACGGGATCTTGCTAAGCTATTGAGATTTTTGCTATGGTGCTGAAACTGGCCTCAAACCTACAATGTTCTTTTCTTAGCCTCTCAAGCACTGGAATTACAGGTATGCACCACTATGCCTAGCAAGACAAATCTTTACTAATTGCTTTCTTTTCCAATACCACATAGCACACTGAAACTGTACAATTTGTTAAAAAAGGTCCCAAAACATTGTTTTTGCATAATTGTACATTCCTGTAATTATTTGTAAAAAACTGACAACATCAATTCTTAACGTTAAGAAATAAACAGCAATATCTAGGATGCTGTGTGTGGCCTCTGCAAGCTCCTTTCACAGCCTCCCAAGTTCAAGTCCCAGCTCTACTACCAATGAGCAGCCAGTGCTTTGCGTCACTGTGTCTCAGTTCTTCCACCTGTTAAAAGCACAGAATGGCACTCCTTAGGACCTCAGGAGTCATGAGGACTGAAAAGGCTATTGATACATTTCAGCTTGTTGGGACAGTTCTTAAGACCTCTGACCAAGCTTCTTCTACCATATTGTCATTCACTACCACGAGACCTAGCATTCTCTCTTCAGTCTCTGAAGGTCTACAGTCCTTAACATTTACTCCAACTGCCAAACACTTGAAAATTCTGATTTTTAGAAATCAAATGGAACTTCAAGATGCCTGTTTATTTATTTATTTTTAGCTGTGGGACATTTTCTTTGTTTCTTTGCTGAAAGAAGGGAGTCAAAGGTCTAGAGTGTAACATTACTGGAGTGTCACGTCTGGTCACAAGTCCTGAGAGAAGGTGGCCTGAGGGGCCTCCGCCCCTCCCCACCTGGAGGCCAGCAGCACAGCCCCATGGGGGCTCCACCAGCCCTGGGGACACAGGAAATGACTGGTGGCCACTGGTCCACTTGGGAAATGGGTGGGGTGCCAGCCTCTGGCAATTTTTCTTGTGTTCTTTCCAAACCTGCCAGGCTCATAAATAAGGAGTGTTTTCCTACCAGCCTGAAACTGAAATAAGCTGAGATTAGACTCATGCAATTTTTAAAAAGTTTCAGCACGGCCCAGTCAGGCGAACCCTTCTTGGTGGTCAGGAGATTCAGTGATAGAAGTCTGGATGTCAAGCCAGCTCTTGGCACTGCTCAGTTGGTTTTGATGGATGAAATAACCTGGGACAGGAAATGCTTGATGACTGCCCACAGAGACCACTTAGAAATCACGCTGAGCTGCACTGGGAAGCCGATTTTGAAAGAGGATGTGGCCTGGGAGGAAAATCTTCAATTTTTGCAAGTACAGACCTGTGTTTCTTTTTCAAAAAGCAGGGTAGAAAGATATGTAGAAGTATTCTTAGCCATTTTCATGGAAATCCTAGGATGGGAGGAGTTTTGAAAAAGCAGTCCTTACCCCTTAACTTGCTGCCCTCCCAGGTTTCAATGTATAACATCACCAACCACCTTTCCAAGAATCCAAGTCAACAGCCTGGGAGTACTCCTTTCCCCTAGACCATTAGAACCCTCTACAGGCTCCACTAATCTCTCTCTTGGATAGGTCTTGAGTCAGTCTCTCTCTCTCTCTCTCTCTCTCTCTCTCTCTCTCTCCCTCCCTCCCTCCTTCCTCCTCCCTCCTCCCTCCTCCCTTGTCTCCAGTACAAACTACTGAGCTCTCTAGAACAGAACATGGGTCTCCTATACCACCTCCCAACCTGTACTGCCCACTGACCGTGCTGATGGGGAAAGTTGGCCATGATCCCCCACACCCAGACCTGAGTGGACCCTCCAGAGGCTTCTCTAGCTTCTTTCAAGGAAATGAGAACCCCCTTCCACAGCCCATGAAACCTGGTCGGAATGTGGTTTCCGTCTCTAGAGATGCTGCACCTGCCAGCCTCTTTTAAGCTTCAGGCTTCTGTGCTGAATGGGACACTTGCTGTCTCCCTTTTTCATGGTACCTGTGAGCCTGGTGGGGGTGCCATCTGTCCTGCTCACCACTGTACCCGGCATCCTAAATGGCACCTGGACCCTGAGGTGCTCAATCTATAACCAAAACCTTAATGAAGAAGCCAGGCCTTCAACCATCAACTTAGCTCATGTGGTATCCTATGGCCAATTGCAGAAGCTGCCATCTTACAAGCAGGCAAGCAGGTTATGACCTAAAATATTGTGAGATATTGCCCCATTTTTTTAAAGAATGGAGGCTTATATTTGATAAGCAAGTTTTTTTTTCTTTACAATTTTTTCACTCTTGACATGCTGGGTCAGATAATTCTTTGTTGTAGGGGGCAGGCTGCATATTACAGAATGTCCAGCGGCATCTCTGTGTTTATTTATGGGAATCTTGTGGCATCTCCCACCCAGTTGTGCAACTAAATGTCTTAACACATTGACAAATGTCCCTGGATGGGGGAGGAAATTTTGGCCCTGGTTCAAAACCACTTCTACAGAGAAAATGTTTTATAGAGAAAATGTTAACCATTGATGCCCACAAAATGCCAATAACTAACCTATATTTTTTCTGCATCACAAAAGTAATAATGGATTTTCTAATACAGCATTACCTAGCCACCATTTACATCACTGCAGTGAAACATGCATCCCAAATCCCTGGTAACGTTTATAGACAACCATGGAGGGGCTGGTCCATCCTGAGGGACTGAACTTAACTCTCCCAGGACATCAGTATCCCAGGTGGTATCCAAATGGAAACGGGCAAAGGATGGAGTAGGGGAGCAAGAGGGACCCAGAGAAGAGGTAGAGAAGGGCAGGACCCCTCAGGTCGGAGCTGACCCTTCATTGTGTCAGGTACACCTCACAGTTAAACATTCCTTTCCTTTCTAAGGTGGGGCAAAGCCCAGGAATGAAATATGAAGGACTGAGCCTCTCCTGGCACAACTCCCTGTCCACCCCTCTAACTCGTATGTTACTGAGCACACAGTACTCCTTCAGGAATGTAAATGACTTCCTAAGTTTACCTGCCACACTGCAACAATGTTTTCAATTATTGGTTAAACTGCAAATGCCCCACGAGTCATTTAAATAAATCTCACATGTATGAAATAGTCAATTGTGTTCTCTGAGCAATTCCCAGCTGTAAAAATAGAGCCATACCGAACTCATTTTTTTTTTTTTTTTGGTGTGCAGCTAATTGAAAATAGTGCACGTATAAAGCATGATTTAAAGCACCCAGGAGGAATTTCAATTTGCATTCCCTATTTTAAATGTATAATCAAATACTGTCTTAAAGTACTCTACACATTTAATTCAATATGGCTTGCCCGAAGCCCCAACCACTCCTAAAATTTAACACCGTAAATTGATGATTGGAGGTATTTAATGCTCCAAATGACTCTTAAAACAACAGTTTTAATAGGGTTGCTTTTCCTAAGAAAACAAACACTTTTGGACTTGTCTAGTCTAAACCTCTGTGGCCCAGAGAAAAAGGTCCAAAACAAGCAGTGAGAAGCCTGCACGGAGGAAGGCGTCACGTGTAAGAACATTCTTGAGAAAAGAGTTAAAACCAAGAGCTCTCAAATGCCCCAAGCTGCTGGCCTGGAATTAGAGAGGCCAGCCCCGCGCTCCTGCTCCTGCGGGCTGAGCAAAATGGCCCATCAAAGGGTGGCTGACATCGGAGTCCGCAGGGGCGGCAACAGGGGCGCTGGGAGTAACAGGTGCTAAAGAGTGCCTGGGATACTGGGAATATGAGACCGAGGGGGTCGAGGGGTACCTGATTTGTGGTCACTTTCCCCTGCTAACAGAGCTTTGCAGGCTGCACCCACCGCTCTAGTGTTTTCCTAGCTAAAAAACAAAACAAAACAAAACAAAACCAAAACAAACAAACAAACAAACAAAAAAAACAGCTACTGATTCCTACACCTGAAGGAAAGCACAAGGGTAGACATTCCGAAGCAAGGGGAAGCAGAGCTGATGGCAACAGCTCAGAGCAGCAGAAAGACAGACGTCCACTCCTCGGCACGAAGGCAGAGAGAGAGCCATGTGCAGCACTGAAAGCCTCGGCAAATGGGGGCGGTAGCTGCTTGCAACACCACTGTCCACTAGCATCCCACTGCTGGGCAAGGAAGCAAGAAGAGGCGAGCACCAGAAAGACAGCCAGAAGGTCCCCAACAGGCAAGACGAGCTCCCAGCAGTGGCAGCACCAGACGAAGGAGACCCAAGAGGGCAAAACATTAGAGTTTAAAGTAGAACACAGTGGCCACTGAACCCGTATTTGCTGAGCCAATGAAAGTACGAGTTACAACTTCATTCCTCAGATAGGCAAACCTCTAAATTTTATTATAAAATTAATAAATTAGAATTGGAAATAGCACCCAGGAGGGATTTCAGTTTGCATTCCTTGTTTTAAAATTTATAAACATGGATTAAGAGAAACTAGCAATTTCAATGACCTGGGCTATTCTCTTAACTTATCTATGCTTAGCCCATAAGATAGTCCCTCATGAATGGAGGGGCCTCCTATGGGTGGCTGGTGATATGCTAAGCTGCCTGTGTCTACTGACTGGAAAGTTCTCTACAGGACACAGGGAGCTAACCCAGGTTTCAGTTCTATGAAATGGCCCAACAGTTTGCTTTCCTGCAGCATGAGCCAATCAAACTTCCCATAACAAGAGAGCCTCCCATGAAGATTCTGTTACTGTGGGGAATGTGCTAATTGGCCAAAGGATCCCCTTGTTCATCCAGCTCTTGTGAGTCTAGTAACCATCATCAGCCAGTCTCTCTGACCTGCTGGTGTGTGGACAAACAGCAAACTCTGAGTTTTTCTTTCATGTTTTAAGCTGTGGATCCCAACAGGTGACACCATCTAAACAGCCCTTCTCTGGCATCGTTCAGATCCAGTGCAACACAATTTGATTACCTGTCTTGGAATTTTTCTTCTCTCTTTGGCACCAGATAGAATTAACTTATTTTTCCCCAGGGCAAATAGAAAGAGGTCCAGAGACTACTGAGTTTATGTTATAGAACCTAAGAAAGAGGAATAAGGAAGAACTCAGTATAGCTAAGTCAGTTTTCTTATACATCTATTCCCCCAAGTCGGTTCACTTAAATGGTTCAGATATTAAAGAAAAAGTGTAGGAAAATTAGCCAACATCTTTCCCACTACCTCCTTTTGAATATATCATAGACACTGCAGTAAAGAAAAAAAATAAATTCCAACAGTAAACATGGTCCCATTATTTTCCATTTTTTTTATTATGTGTCAATAGGGCTGCTGTGAAATCCCTCTGGAACCTGGATTGTCTCTTCTTTCTGGTTTCCAATCTGGCTCATATAACAAAGTCCTCTCTCTACCCAGGCTCCACAAAAGGGATGCACCTAGGTTGTTGCATCCAAATCCTACAGCTTAAAATTCTGGCATGTTTACAAATAAAATAGTTACCTAGAAAGGAGTTTGTACCGTATGAGAGGTAGATGGTCTCTGGTCCCCTCATCTCAACTTGATGGGAGGAAATTATATGAGCCACCTTCCAAAAGAAATCAAACATATAAATCAAAATCGATGTGTCCAGAGGCATGGGATTTGGAAACACTCGTTAAGTAAGGAAAGGAAGTGCGGGTTGGGAAGATCAGAGACAGATGAGAATTAACAACTTGTACTTCAAGAAGAGTTCCTGTGCTTTCATCTCCAACTCTCTGCTCTTTTTGTCTCTTAGTTCAGTACAAAGTCTGTAAACATTTATATCTTGATGAAATAAAAAAAAGATCATCACTCTATATTTATAAGTCTCCCTCCCCACCCCCTTAAACTCCAGCAAGCAATCACTAAACCAAAACCATTCTCCAGAGCCTAAGGCGATGGGGAAGCGTGTCCCTGCCCTGGCTTCAGCCAGCTCCTGGGGTCCTCCCCGCCCGCCTCCCTGTCCCTCAGGGCAGCCAGTGCTGACGCTCCTGAAGACATCTGGGGCCATGAGCAGCACGCCCAGCTCCTTCTCAGAAGAGACCTGAGCTCATCTGAACATGACTTTGGAATAGGTCGGTCTCGACATCGGCCCACCTGCACTGGATAAGCCCCATCCCTGCTCTGTGACTCAGTTCCCCCACCTATAAACCCAGTGATAAGCCTCCTCCTCCTCCACCCTGCACCTCAGAGAGCTGCTGTGAGGACCACAGGAGCACTGCCGGGAAATGATGGGGCAAATCTTAGTCACCATGGAAGTTTTCCTCATAGAATCAGCCATTTCTCCCTGCCTCATCCAAAACAAGGCTTTCTCAATTAAAAATTGAGGACTTAATGAAAACTGTATGTATGTATGTATGTATGTATGTATGTATGTATGTATGGCACTGGGGATTGAACCCAGAGGCATTCTACCTCTGAGTTACATTCCCCCAGCTTACTTTATTTTATTTTGAAACAGGGTCTTGCCAAGTTGCTCAAGGTCTCACCAAATTGCCCAAACCTGAGAGCCTTCAGTCTCAGTTTCCCAAATACTTGGATTACCATGCCCAGCAATGACAGGCTGTGGTTTTAGGGGGAAGACATCTCCCGAGCTTCTCATGGCCAATTACAGAGATGATGTTCACCAACTGTGGAGCTGGTGAGTAGCTTCACTGGAGATGCACAAAGCTCCTACTGTGTGCACAGCTTTGTGGACATGGCGAATTGCATAAATAGATGTTAAGAGGCTGCGTGACATGCCTCCATCACACAGCTGGAAGAGGTCAAAGAGCATGTGTACATGGCCGCCTCAAGACTGGCCCAGCCAGGGCTGCTCCCCAAGAGAGGGCCGCCCACCTCCCCCATGCCAATCCCTCCGGGTCCCTTCCCATTCCCTCAGTCTGAGCACGGGGCTGTCATCAATGCCATTTGTGAGCTTCCGCTTCCTCTCATTGCCCGGTGCAGAAATGAGCCACCAACCTACCCGACAACCCTCTCCACACTGGCGTCGGGCACCCCTCTTCCATACGAATTCCTTATTTCTCTGGTTAACTGCTAATTCCCACCTGCCCGTGAATATGAGGTATTTCTTGGATAAGGCAATGTAAACCCCCTCTTGCCCACTGAGAAGAGCCTCCCTGCAGGCTGGGGTCAACCCAGACTAAACAAACTTTATAACAAATCCATGAAATGACATATATTATGAGTTGCAAATAGCACTTTTCTTGAAGTGCCACTTTCCATGAAGCAATTGAAACTGGGACTCTTCCTAGGCAGCGCCCGGTGCCTGCCATCACATTCTGTCTTCCTAATGTTTTTTCCCAGGCACAGCATCTCCTTACTGTCCACGGTGCCTGTGATACAGCAATTTCCACATCCCTGCGTGATGCTGCCACTGAAAAACCTACCCAGAGTCCTAAGAAGGCTGTCATGGTGCATTATGACAACTGCCCTGGGAGGCAAAACGTATTCAGGATCTCTACCGCAGATTACTGTGCTACCTTTAAGAAGTGACCTGGGCTATATTTCCTGACCTCCTCCGGAGGTAGGAGTGATCATAAGGATGAACTATAGTTAGAGAAATACAAGTGATAGATGCTATTTTCCAGACCTAGCCCATCAAAACCTCACATCTGCAATTCTCCACAACCTCTCTGCTGCCACCGGCTTGATGCTCACCAGCACCAGGACCTTGACAACCACCTGTTCAATCAAGTGGGGCAAGCTGTGAGGAGGCTGGGTCGTGGAATCACTGGGTTTCACAGAGACACACCCACTGTAGGGCTTATGCAAGTTCAAAACCACCTCCCATCGTGTAGAAGCCATGGCCCATGTTTGGGTTTATCTGTTGTTACAGCAACTAGCATTACCTTAACGAGTAAAAAGTTCAACGCTGGGCAATTGTGATATTAGGATCTCAGGTCTAAGTACTCGATATATATTCGATGTCTTTGCTTCTTTATAAAAATTCAGCCACTTATTAATGTGTAACCTGTGTAAGCATTCGCAGTAGGTATTGCTTAAGGGGCTTCCCTGGCAAGTCTCACCCAGTCATTCATAGGTATCACCCATCTAACCCTTTTTGTAAACCCTGACTAGTGAACTTACTGGGACCTTGTGATTTGAAAGATGTCACAGGGCTCCTATGAGATAGCAAATCTCTTTTTCTGAGGGAGAATTTTGAGGAAATTTTCCCTTCCTACTCAGGCACAGAGTCTTTAAATTGGGACATTTTTTCACAGAGAAAATTCTACATGTCAGTGCCTTTTGCTGACTTACCAAGACATCACTCAGTCCCTACTTTACACTTGTGCACCTGTCTCTGAAGAGATATGTCTTCACTCAATTGTATATGCTCCTGTGTCTTATAGACAAGTGTATTTAATAGAAGTAAAAGTTATATACAAGTAAGGGTCCACACCTTACCAATACTGTCTACTAAAATCTTCCTCTTAAGGGAACTAATTTCTCCTCTATGAAGGTGTTATCTGCTTGCATTCAGCCACAGAGAGCCAAACAAATGCTTTTCTGATACAAATCAATAATTACCAACTCCACCAAGTTTAAAGCAAAAGAGGTTCTGTGGAGAATAAAGTAAACAGGAAAAAATAAAAATGAGAACTCTATTACCTGCAAGGGCTATCGAGATATCCACATTTATCAGATTCCAGCCAACACCTCATTTTCTGCAGAGACTTCCCTGGTGCACATCTTTGTGACATTTAAATCACTGCCCAAACCTCCCAGCTGGTCACCTGTAAACTGGGCATTGCTACACAGAGGCGGCCCTGGAGGCCAGGAGACATCCCATCATGTGCCCACCTTTCTCAGCCTCAAGGTGCCTCATGTTCCTCAGCAACAGAACCACCTTGGACCCCGAGCTCCTCAGGACACAGGGAAGCACTGCGCGTTTACCATGCACCTTCCCAGCCCACAGTGCTCATGGGCATTGGTGATGCTCCGGACCTCAGGGTCACAGCCTGCTCTCCTGGGGTCCCCAACTAGGCCAGAGGGAGGAGAGGACCCTGCACAATCTTTCCCTCAGATTCAGCCACACTGACCACTACCAGCATGACCACGCAAGCGCCTCATCACTGCCACCCATTTTGATAGCTGATTACTGTGCCAGCGCAGGACTGAGCAGCAGGGTGAGGATGGTAGGATCGAGAATACTTGGAGCATAATGATAATAAATAAAAAGCAAACCAACTCGAAGGTGATTTTTTTTGTTGTTTATAAGGCCTCTAAGACATCATAAATGCCCTGTTGCCCTCTCTCCCCCACCATGGCATGCAATGTTCTAGGCGATCTTAAATTACTGAACTATCACAGATATCCCTTAGTTCCATAAGTGGCTAAGACCCTCAAAGGTCGACATGCTTTGCAGATATCTTTCCGAGCATCTGTTGTGGAGAAAGTGCTCAATAAGTAGCTCCTAAACGGGATGGCTCTCAAATACGATAGGATGGTCACCTTCAACCCGGGAAGTCCTGTCTGTGCAGAGTGAGTCTCAGGGAATCTCTTTTATTCTCAGGGAAGAGTCTTCTTTGAGAACACAGGAGTGAGTGAAAAAAAAAAAAAAGAGGTATGAACCAACCACATGGCTCTAGGGAATGGATGTAAAACACCCCGGTAAGGGGTCTATTCAAGGGTGGATGAGGAGTGATGGCAGTTTACTGCCAACCCGTGCCCACACTTGGCGTAAGGAGAGGTAACAGGTGACAGGGCTCAGAGGTGTCAGCTGTCAATCTGCTATAGCCCTCATCTTGCCAAGTGACCCCAGTCACTGTATTTCTGTTTCTCTGCCTGTTAAACAGGACAAATTAGATCTTCCACTGCAAAGAAGGGAATATGATTATCTATATTCTCCAGCTCAGAGAGGCAAGTATTTGGTCTAAGGCCACACAGTGACTAAGTATAGAGCTGGGGTTTAGCACTAAGTTCACTGGACTTCCGAATTCACGGTCTGTCTAGGGCCATGCTGACCTTTCATCTGTGGGGGCTTGCCTTGTTCAGACACACTGTTCAGCTTCCACCATTGAAAACAGTAGATTACCACTGAAAATCTCCCTACAGGACCACACAGACTTGGAGTCTACATCCCGGCCCTGAGCATCTCAGCAGGGTGCTCTACATACCTGAGAATCAGTTTTCTCACTATAAATTAGAACTAATTTCTACCTTCTAAGGGTTGCTAGGAATCAATGATGTCATGTATAAAATATGCCTAATAATAAGTGACATGCTGATGATCCGTTTTTCATTTCCTTCTTCCCTTTGAAGCATCCTTTTGGCTTTTTTTGGCCAGGTACAGTGGAAGGAGCTGGGAAGGTTAGATAGACTTGAGAGTTCCTACCAAAACAGAGAAGACACATGTCCAACTAGAACCCAAGGCACAGAGCATTACACAAAGCAGATTTTGCCACCATATATCTAAAAAAGGTAATTATCTTGCTCAAAGAAACAATAGGAAAGTAAGCAACATGTATGCATGGAACAGACTATGTTTCCATACTTTCAACTATGCAGAACTAATTCACATTAGTGTGATCAGCGCTTTGATATTCATAATTTACCACCTTGCTGCGCAAGAGTAGGTTTATTATGAAAACTTGAATATCTTTGGCCAATCCTCCAAATTTATATTTTAAGCCACGTGTCATTAAGAAATAAACATGGGTTTGACAGAAGATGATATGAGTCTTTTCGTAATTAATTTCAAGTAGAAAGTATACATGTTTAGGTAGAAAACTCTATAACTATCCCATCATAAAGAATTTCCCTGGTATTTCCCATCCCACTGTTGGAGCCACAAGGGAGGCATGGGCATTTGCTGGGTATTGTATATAGTTCAAATGGATAGTTGCCAGTAAAATCCTAACTAAATCAAATCAGTGGTAGCAGAAAATACATTTACTGTCTGGAAATGTTTGCTATGGTTAATCCAACCCTCTCAGAACTCTTTTGTATCACGAAGAAATCAACTTGTAATTAAATGAACATGTATTTTAAATGCATTCAGCATGTGTTGAAAGTGGTTATTTCTAGATATATGGACATCATCAGGCAGAGTAGAATGACTTTTTCACAGTCTGAGAAACAAGATGAAAAGAGAAGTCTCTGGATGCTACACTTGCAGAGACCTACATATTCAACCACACAGATGATTTTTTCCTACTGCACAGACATTTATTTGTTCATTACAAGTAATCTAAGGGGAAAAAAAGTAGCCAGTCTTCCAGGACTAGGTCAATATGCCCCTCAAAAGACCTCCTGCTAAAGGAACGCTTTTCCTATAAATACAAGGACAGAGTCAGAGAGCAGGCAGTTCATGCATTGGCCCATCCTTCACTTGTAGTCTGTGCACAAGGAGCCCGAAGGATGCAGCTCATGGTCCACAAAGAGTGTCACAGGTCAGGCATCTGGACACAATGCACGGGAGCAAGTCGCTCACTCCCCAGACCAAAGATATAGTGGAAATAGAAAACACTAGCCTTGAAGAAGTCGAATGCTCACCTGCATGACTGCAATGAATATAACCCAGGGCCACCGTGACCTCGTGTCTCATACATCAGCTCCATCCCTGCCACTGAGCTCAGCAGTTAAAAGTAATCTCTTCAGCTCATCCTTCTAAAACCTACCGAACAGTTATCATCATGCTCAACTCACAGATGAAGAAGTAGATCTTGGAAAAGTTCAGGAACTTAGCCTCCTGCTTGTAACTCAGAACCTAGACTCAAATCAAAGTCTACTAGCCTCCAAATCCTCCACACTCTTAATCAAATAGAGGAGGAGCCCTGATATTAAAAAGCAATAAATTCAGAACTCAAAAATAAAGATAGCTATCAACTTTAGAAAAAGAAAAATCCCAAATAGAGTTTAATTAGACACCTTTAAATAACCATGTCAAACTGGTTCTTTGGTTCTCTGAGTTCTATCCAGTTTAGCCTAAGTTATTCCTTTGGACTCTATGTAAACGGATTCTACCTCTCACTCAAAGGTCAGCACTAATTTTAGACTCCAGTCTCAGGAAACACACACACACACACACACACACACACACACACACACACACACCCTGGCGCATCTAAGAAGCAAACTAGGGGGCCGGAAGGCATCAAAACATTTCTTCAAACAACATAAAAAATTGTTGGCTTCTTTCCATCTCATGTGTTTTGGCTGTGTTACTGAAGGAGATCATGCTGCATACGGGGAAGATAATCTTTTGAAGAGAGGCCTGTGGTTTGACAGGAATTCCTTTCTGAGGAAGTAAAAATATTACTGAGGTAGAAATCTTTAAAATTCATGGTATCAACTCATAGTTCACACATGCACAGACCTGGGTCTGGGCTCCGCCATTAATGTACACAGACCTGATGATGGTGGACACCTTGGCTTTTCTACACTCTTCTTTCCCAACGGTATGAGCGGGAATGAAATCGGTACTTATCCTAGAGACACGCATGAGGGTCAAGGAGACCACACAGAACTTCTGCCAACTGAAAACTAATGGCAGTTGGGTAACCTGCACACCCCCTCAGTGCTCTCTCCTATCCTGACCATAGGGTTGAACATGTGACTCAGCTTCAGCCAATCATAATTCCCCATTCTTCTGACCAGAGCCGCTGGTGCAGGGAAAGGCACGTGACCAGAACTGAGCCAATCAGAGTGCTTCCCTTGGGCTTTTCAAACTAGAACTGTCAGGGAAGCCCCTCTTCTCTTTGATCATGAAGCTAGAGGCAGATAGGCCTGGATCTACTTGCATCATGGTCTCTAAAGAACAGAAGCCAATCAGCAGAGGGAAGCAGAGACAGGAGAGAGAGAGGAGAGAGCCTCAAAACCCCCTGCTTCTGCTCCAGTCAACTTTAGAGCCAGAAATGCCTCGGCCATATTTGGGGGTCAGCAATAGGAGGCCACAGCTCCCCCTCCCCCCACCTTGGAGTCAATGTTTCTGCTTGAGTTATTTTGATTTAGGTTTCTGTACTGACAGGCAAAAGTTAATGCAGGAGTTAACAGTTCATATAATCTGAACATCTACCACATGCTCAATAAAAATAACTTCTTCTTAAGCAGATTCCATATTTTAAAAAATGGAGAAGATGAATTTTAGTAGAAGAAGAAAACACTGTCATTTATTTAAGTGGTGCCTTCCTGAAAGACAGAAGAACCTCATTTCACTGTAGCCACCGTGTTCCTTTTGGAATGGGCTCTGCGTTTGTCATTGCACTATTACACGTATCCACACCCACGCTCAAGATCTGGCCCATAAAAACAGGATAAAAACGAGTGGTTATTCTATTTGCTACAGCTATGTTTGTGGGCAGTACATGGAGTGGGGGAGGTGGCAGGGAACCCTGATGTTATTTTTGGTAGGCTCTCAAGAGCAATTCCCTAGGTTACCAACGTTCTCAGAGTGCAAAGTACGTTTACCAAGCTTTGCAGCGACTACAGAAAATCCTTCCAGCCTTTTCATAGTTGTTGTGTTTTTTTTTTATTTTAAAATCTCTTTTACATTATTTTTCTCCTAAGAATTAACTGATAAGAATAGAAAGGTATGGTGGATCCTACTTTTCAAATTATCTTCTGAAACAAGGGCAAAGTTTGAGGTCAAACTTTTAACAAGAGACCTAGGTGTTCTTTACTATTTCTATTTTTGCAGTACTGGGGATGAAACCCAGAGGCATTGTACCTTTGAGCTATACCCCCAGCCCTATAATTTTATTCTTTACTTTGAAACAGGGTTTCACTGAGTTGCAAAAAGCCTCACTAAGTAGCTGAGGCTGTCCTCAAACCATGATCCTCCTGTTTCAGCCTCCCAAATGCTGGGATTACAAGCCTGCACTACCACACCTGGCTCAGGTGTTCTTTATCTGAACTTGAACTAGGGTGTCCACTCGAACCTCGAGAGGAATTCAAAGATAAAATGGGGGAATGTGTTTGCCAAAACACACCAAGGGCATTACAAATAGAGGAAGGCATAGGCTTGATGGCCATCACCAGGCACAAAAGCAGTCCTACGAGGGGTGCTGACTTCTCTGGACCAGGCTTACATCCAGACCTAGACATCTAACAGCAGAAGAAGGGAGACACGCTGCCTGTGTAAACAGACTCGGCCAATCAGATGGAAGGTGGTGTTTCTCAAAAGAGTAATAAAACCATATTAATCTTTCAATATTCTTAGACAAATTGGAAACTTAAAGATAAGAAACATCTAAAGATACAGCTTATTATATCCGATTCTCTTCAGCACCTGAGGGTATTTTTAAAAAACCAACATTGATTTCCAGATCAGGCACGCCATCTATTGATGAAGAAAGACGATCTGGAAAAGAGGCTGGGAACATTTATGGAGAAGAGATTTACAAAGAAGGTCCGAATACAGGGGCCATGATGTATTTAACTATTTCATAAATGCCTCCAAGTGGGCTACAAACTAAATCTTCATACTGACCCACAGTGCTGTTTCTGAGTATTAATGCTGAATTATTTCTTACAGGCTTAAGAGGAGGGAGTGGGCAAGAGGGAGAGACAAAGACAAGAATATCATAATACGGATGCACAAAACAGTACAATTAAGGAAAAAACTCCTCTACACTTGACATTTATGAGAAAGATCAAAAAGGAAAGCTAAGAAGTTATAGGTATTTTTAAATTTATAAGACACCATCCATGAGACACCTTTGGGATCATGTATTTCAATGATACCCATTATGTAGACAAGGAAACTGAGTTTTTGGCGATCTATGCAGCCTTGTCAGTGGCACAGCCCAGGGTTCTTCAGTCAATCAGGGCTGAAGATATTAGAAAACAAGACAAAACAACAACAACAAGAAGCAAGGGCCAGTAGAAGGTCATGCATTACTGTCAGTAAGAAGGTAAACGGAAATAAACCAAAATGTATTCTCCTACCTTGTATAAACCAAAAAGGGCAGGGGGCAGCCTAGACAGTGGACCTCACAGAAGACAGAATTAAGCTGAAAAAAGGCTCAGATGAGGACAATCTAAGTGAACAAAGGCAAAGAAGCACTTCCAAATTGCTTTTTCCCAAGTAATGTTCTACCTCAAAAGATATGGCTGATTGATTGAAAAATTTTAAAAAAGAAGAATTCAGAAATGCCCAAACCAGAGGTGCAGGTCAGAGCGGGGGCTCCCCTTCAAGCAGCCTGAAATACAAGAACTCTTCCATAAGGCATACAGTCCACTTAGGAAGACTATAAAGGTGGTTTAGTTCAAACATCTGTTAAATACCTTTAGGTTACACACCAGCGTGGGCACAAATAAAACTAAAACTAAGCATGTTTTCACAGAGCTTAGGATTTTGTAGGCAAAGCATGTTGTAACGCTGCAACTGCCACCCAGAGGTATGGACAGGTTAGGGGTGCAGGTATTTGTATACGGTCCATGTGCCATAGAGGGCCAGGGCTAGTGTTTGACAGGAAGGACTCTGTGGAACAGGTGTCATTGGAACTGAGTCCAGAACCAGAGGAAAATGAGCCAGATGCTGCCTGTAGACGTGGGGAGGAAGTCCCAGGTTGTGGTAGGGCAGAAAACTGAGACTATGGCATCATGAGAAGTGGCCAGCACCATGGTTCTTTTTCTGCTGGTATGCTCAAAGGACCAGGACTCTGGACCAGGACTGTTCAAAGGAGCTTGAGTGACCTTGGGAACCATTGTATGACTCCAGGCCCACGATATCCCAAGGGCCTAGGGATACCAGGGCAGCCTCTGCCTTCGTTTCCCTGCTGCTGACTGAAATCTGAAATCCACCCTGCCTCATGGGCAGTGGTGAGGTCTGCAGAAGTGGTCTGTAAACAGCAGAGGCTCCGCACAGAGGATCCACACTAGAGTGCGATACTAGCCACCCCACCCAAGTCAAAGATCATCCTCAAAAATGCCCAGAGGCTCCTCCGTACACTGCCTAAGAAAATCGTGAGGTCTCTAACATGGGGGTACAGTGCCATCTTGCAGGAGCTGAGAGGGAAAGGGGGACCGGACTAGTTTAAAAGAGTTTGGTGAGATGTGATGCTCATGCTACGTGAGGTTGAGAGGCAGAAACGAGGGAGGTCAGGGCATTTTTAAACCTAAAAGTGAAAGAGGAGAGTAAATTCCCCAAGCAGAGGGAGGGACTGGGATTCAGGACACAGCTGGAGACATTAGTCACTGCCACAAGGAGGCCTCTCTCAAATCTTCTCCAAATTCCCAGTCCAACTTCTATCATTCTACCCTATTCATTTTTTTAATCACAGATTTGATAATAGATCTATGTTTGCTTTTGTGTTTCTTCCCCCCAACAAGAATGATAATACCAAGAGGGCAAGGACCAGCTATACTTACCACATATGAAGGCCTAGTGAAGTAAGCCACAGGAGATGCCCAAGATGCACTGGATGACTAAGTGAATATGGGAAAGTTTGCAGGGGGAGAGGAGGCAGAGTATGAAAAAAGCCTGGTGACCTCAGTTTCCTCAGCAGAGTGGGCCATGAGGTCACCTGCCAAGCCTGAAGGAAGGCAGGCTCCGGGGGGAGCTCTCCTGTTGGAAGATTGCAACAGGAGGAGCAGGTTTGCAACCCGGGAGGAGACTGCTGCTGGGAGACGCTAAGACACTGGAGTTGCTGGCTTCAGAAGGAGGGCTTCTCAGGGAGATGGCAAGGTGTGGATGTGGTTAGAGGGCTGAGTATCTGGAGTGGGTGGAGGCCACAGGATTTGAAATGGTCAAGGAAGGAAGACTCCCAAGGGAGGCATCCCCACATGGACTCTGGGACTAGAGGAGGAGGAAAAGCACACACGCAGTGAAGACCAGCTGGGAGAAGACTGTAACCCGGCGGTGTGGACAGGGACCTGTTTAGGTCACCGTCCCATTTCCAAGTCTACAACCTCAAACCGTTTTTGGCTAGTGTCTAACCACCCGGGTGTGGAACTGAAAATAAGGTTCTCTGGAGACTCAAATACTTTTTGTCCTTTAAAATTGTGCTCATATGTGAAGTCCATGGCAGGTAGAAATTTTCTGCATATATCCATTCGTTTTTGGAACAAAAGATGATGGCATCTTCATGACCTTCAGTAATTCCCCTGCACTGTATAGGATTTCTGAACATTATTTTAATAAAGATTCAAAACTCAGGGGTGAAAAATAAACCTTTGATTATTTAGGCTGGCACCTTCAGTTGTAGACTAGAAGGAAATTTTTGCTCAAATTTTGCAAACAGCGCATAATTACTTATTTAGACATCCAGACACCATTGAAAGTACCTTCAATTTCTGAGTGTGCTACAGCTATACAAATGAGCAATGCTGACATCTGTGTTCAACTTTGGATAGAAAGCCTCCCAAGTACAAAATTATCAAATAAATTGTTCCAGAACAGTTTAGAGAAGTAAACTGCTTCCTGGCTCGAAAAAGGAAGACAAACCTTCAAACACCTTTTTTTACGTTGCTGCTAAATATAAGAGCGATCTCAGCATACTAGTCAAAGCAAGATACAGCCATATCTGAGATCTCTCAAGACAGACACACACGCAAAGATTATGTTCTGTTCATTAAAACACCAAAACCTTCAATATCATCTTCCATAATACCTGAGGGCGGAGTGCTGTCTTATGTAATAGAAGCCTTCCCTCCTCGCTCAGCTTGTGGGCAAATTAAATACAATTTCCGCCCGGAATGTCTGAGTACTTTCATCTTACCTGTAGTTACTAACCAGCCTGGCAATTCCCAGCTCTACAGGCGCTGGAAATAGCGAAGTCCTGTTCCTTGGCGTTCAGCCGGAGGCAGAGGCCAATTTAAAGCTCTCCCTCACACCCGGGTCACCTCCACCCGGTGCGGGTGGAGATAAGGAGGTCCAGGACTCGGTTGCTTCTCCCTGTCCGGCGGTGCGCAGGCAAAGTACTGGGTAGGGGACGCCCGCGCGTAGCTGGCAGCCTCGGGTTCAGGGTCCCAGGCGCCATCCCGGAGGGATGCCCGGAGCTCGGGGGACATCTCCGCGGGCCTCGGGGCTCCCAGATGCAAGCACACCTGGATGCCCCGGCAGCCGCTCGCCCTGCCCGGGTCCCGCTCGGGTTGCCAGCGGCGGGACGGGGAGCCGAGGCTGCAGAGAAAGTTCCCTCCGCCTCGACGTGGCTCCCCGGCCCCGCTCGCCCTGCAGCCCGGGGCCGGGCGCGAGGTCGGAGCCCGGGGGACGGTCCCCTGCGTCCCTCCCGCGGCCCGGGGTCGCGCAGCCCGTACTCACCGTCCCCCGCTCGGGTCCCCAGGTGGCTGCAGCGGGAGCCGAGGAGGGCGAGCGGCGGCGGCGGCGGCGGCGGAGGAGGAGGAGGAGGAGAAGCGGGAGGAGGGAGGTGGCGGTGGCGTCTGCAGTCGCCGCGCAGCCCAACAGCGCGAGCGGCGGCCGCGGCGGGGGCTTTATCGCCGCCCCGCGCCGCCCCCGCCCCTTCCTGCCGCCCCCGCCCCGCCTTCCCGCCGCCGCCTTTGTGTGCCCGCCGGCCGCCGAGGCCCCGCCCCCGGCTGCCGGACGCCCCCGGCCCGCCCCCGGGGGTCCCCGTCGCGGGGCTGCGCCCGCCCGCCGTGCCCAAGACGCACGTGGGTCGCAGGGATGGGCGTGTGCGGAGGGGCCGGGGCGGGGGCCAGGGCCAGTGGCGCGCCCCAGGGACACAGGACCCGGCGTCTGGGCCGCCCCCTGGAGAGAGAGAGAGACAGGAGCGCCCCTGGACAGGGCTCCAGGACCCGCTCAGGTGATGGGGATAACGGTACCAGGATGCAGAATGTCCCCAGGGGGTTGGCGGGGTACCCTAAGGCAGAGGAACAGCGGTGGGTCTCCTGAGACAGACGGCAGACAGGGGGAGACACAACGCTGGAAGGCTGTCTGAGGCCACTGTAGGAGGGCCCCGCAGCGTCCTGGGAACCAGCCCTTCTCCACTGATGGAAATCCTGTGTGCCCAGAGATGGCTGTCCGGCTCCGGGCTCTGGGATCCGGATCCCCATCTTCGGTCCTCCACTGTGTCCATTCAGGTTTGTGGGGGCCTGACTTTAATGACAAAATATGTTGCTTTTAGTGTAAAACACTCCCAAGCAGGCCTGTGGCCCCAACTGTGAGGAAGAAATGCAGCCAGTCCCCTTAGACACAGTCCGGGATTCAGGCTGTATCTACTGCTCAGAGCAGGAGGGGCCCTTTACACCATCCCTTAGCACTTGGGTGGATGCCATAGTAGACAGTGCCTCTGGGTGTTGGCAGAGGGGTGGCTTGTAAGAATGGAAAATCTGGGCCATCCTAAGGGTGTTTACAGCTCCTGTCATAGGGAAAGAACTATGGGAGGTTTGGCCCCCAAATAAGAAAATAGTCCAATGAAAGTTCAAGAAAGAATAGCAAATCTGTTTATATGCTTTACAATCGTGCCTCGTATTAACATTTGCTTACAGGGAAGTCAATAAATTCTTTATCCTGTTTTTCCTTCTATTTGAAATGTTTCCCACCTCACCCCAGGACCTTTTCCCTTATACTTGAAGTCACAAGCCAAATGCTATCTCCTCTGAGAAGCCTTCCTTGATCAGTTGAGCCAAAGTCATTTCCTTTTTTCTCTAACCTCTCATTCTCTTCAGAACCCTCTTCATGAATTGATTTTT